>NW_026278690.1:32500-172890 GCF_023373465.1 Oncorhynchus keta | reverse complement strand
GTGTACTTCGTTCAGTTACGTATTGCTCCCTTCTCTCTCTCTCTTCTCTTCTCTCTCTCTTCTCTCTCTCTCTCTCTCTCTCCTCTCTCTTCCTCTCTCTCTCTCTTCTCTTCTCTCTCTTCTCTCTCCTCTCTCTCTCTTCTCTCTCTTTCTCTCTCCTCCTCTCTCTCTTCCTCTCTCTCTCTTCTCTTCTCTCTCTCCTCTCTCTCTTTCTCTCTCCTCTCTTCTCTTCTCTCCTCTCTTCTCTCTCCTCTTCTCTCTCTTCTCTCTCTCTCTCTCTCTCTCTCTTCTCTTCCTCTCCTCTCTTCTCTCTTCTCTCTCTCTCTCTCTTCTCTTCTCTCTCTCCTCTCCTCTCTCTCTCTCTTCTTCTCTCCTCTCTTCCTCTCTCTCTCTCTCTCTCTCTTCTCTCCTCTCTCTCTTCTCTTCTCTCTCTCCTCTCTTCTCTTCTCTCTCTCTCCTCCTCTCTTCTCTCTCTCTTCTCTTCTCTCTCTCTTCTCTCCCTCTCTCTCTCCTCTCTCTCTCTCTCTTCTCTTCTCTCTCTCTCCTCTCTCTCTTCTCTTCTCTTCTCTTCTCTCTCTTCTCTTCTCTCTTCTCTCTCTCTCTCTCTCTCTCTTCTCTCTCTCTCTTCTCTCTCTCTCTCTTCTCTCTCTCTCTTCTCTTCTCTTCTCTCTCTTCTCTCTCTCTCTCTCTCTCTCTCTCTCCTCTCTCTCCCTCTCTCTCCTCTCTCTCTTCTCTCTCTCTCTCTTCCTCTCTCTCTTCCATCTCTTCTCTTCTCATTTCTCTCATTATACTCCTATATTATATTTATATATTATATTTATATATTATATTTTATATATTTTATATTTATATATTTTATATTTATATATTATATTTCCTATATTGTATATATATTTTATATATTTTATGTTCTCTTTATATTCTTTATATATATATTTTATATTTTATGTTATAATATATTTATATATTATATTTATATATATATTATATAATAATTATTTTTATCATGTTATATTTAAATATTTTTAATTTTATATTTTTATGTTTAAATATATTTCATCTTCTCTATATATTATATATATATATTTATATTTCTATTTATATTTTATATATTATATTTAAATATATTATATTTATCTCTTTATATTTTATATATTTATATTTTTTATATTTATATTTTTATTTATATTTTATGTTTTCATTATATATTATATTATATATAATATATTTAATATATATTATCTCTTATCTTTATATAATATATATATTTATATATTTATACTTCCATCTCTATATTCTCTTCCTCTCTTCTCTTCCTCTCTTCTCTTCCTATCTTATCTTCCTCTCTTCTATATCTCTCTTCCTCTAAATATATATATATATATATATGTTTATTTTTAAATATATAATATTTAATATATTTCTTCTCTTCCTCTTATCTTCCTAAATATCTCTTCCTAAATATCTTCCTCTCTTAAATATCCTCTCTCTTCTCTTCCTCTCTTATCTTCTCTTCCTCTCTTCTCTTTATATATTATTTGCTTTTCTCTTTATGTTTTATATGCTATATATTTATCTTAATAATATATACCACATATTTCATACTGTTTCATCATTTACACATTTATATTTTATGTTTAATATGTTTCATTTATATTTATATATCTTTGTCACATATATTTATAAAGATCATATTTTAATAAATATTTATTTATGTTTAAATATGTTTAAATATATTTTTAAATATGTTTTATATTTCTCTCCCTCTTTAATATTTAATCTCTTCTCTTCCTCTCTTCTTCTCTTCCTCTCTTCTCTTCCTCTCTTCTCTTCCTCTCTTCTCTTCCTCTCTTTCCTCTCTCTTCCTCTCTTCTCTTCCTCTCTTCTCCTCTCTCTCTTCCTCTCTTCTCTCCCTCTTCTCTTCCTCTCTCTTCTCTTCTCTTCCTCTCTTCTCTTCTCTCTTCTCTTCCTCTCTTCTCTTCCTCTCTTCCTCTTCCTCTCTTCTCTTCCTCTCTTCTATTCCTCCCTCTTCTCTTCCTCTTTTCTCTTCCTCTCTTCTCTTCCTCTCTTCTCTCTTCTTCTCTTCCTCTCTTCTCTTCCTCTCTTCTCTATCCTTCTTCTCTTCTCTTCTCTTCCTCTCTTCTCTTCCTCTCTTCTTTCCTCTTCTCTTCCTTCTCTTCTCTTCTCTCTCTTCTCTCTTCTCTTCCTTCTCTTCCTCTCTTCTCTTCCTCTCTTCTCTTCCTCCTCTTCTCTTCTTCTCTTCTCTTTCTCTTCCTCTCTTCTCTTCCTCTCTTCTCTTCCTCTCTTCTCTTCCTCTCTTCTCTTCCTCCTCTTCTCCCTCCTTTCTCTCTTCCTCTCTTTCTTCCTCTCTTCTCTTCCTATTTATCTCTTCTAAATATATTTTCTTCTCTCTCCTTCTCTTTTCTCTTCTCTTTTATCTCTTCTCTCCTCTCTTCTCTTCTATCTCTCTTTTCCTCCTCTCTTCTCTTATCTTTCTCTTCCTATATTCTAATATCCTCTTCTCTTATCTTATCTTCCTCTTTCTCTTCCTCTCTTTTATTCCTAATATATCTCTTTAAATATCCTTGTATCTTCTCTTTTTATCTTCTAAAATATATTTTATCTCTTCTCCTATTTATGTTTCCCCTCTTTCCATCCCTCTCTTTCCATCCTCTATTTTATCCTCTCTATCTTTATCTTATATATTTATATTTCTATATATTTAAATATGTTCTCTTATCTTCTCCATCCCTATCTTCTCTTTTTATCTTTTTAATATCTTCTCTTCCTCTCTTATATCCTAATCTTTCTTATCTTCTCTTCCTCTCTATCTTTCTCTTTCCTCCTTTTTTTCCTTTTCTCTTCCTCTCTTCTCTCCCTCTCTTCTCTTCCTCTCTTCTCTTCCTCTCTTCTCTTCCTCTCTTCTCTTCCTCTCTTCTCTCCCTCTCTTCTCTTCTCTCTCTTCTTCCTCTCTTCTCTTCCTCTCTTCTCTTCCTCTCTTCTCTTCCTCTCTTCTCTCTCCTCTCTTCTCTTCCTCTCTTCTCTTCCTCTCTTCTCTTCCTCTCTTCTCTTCCTCTCTTCTCTTCCTCTCTTCTCTTCCTCTCTTCTCTTCCTCTCTTCTCTTCTCTCTCTTCTCTTCCCTCTCTTCTCTTCCTCTCTTCTCTTCCTCTCTTCTCTTCTCTCTCTTCTCTTCTCTCTTCTCTTCCTCTCTTCTCTTCCTCTCTTCTCTTCCTCTCTTCTCTTCCTCTCTTCTCTTCCTCTCTTCTCTTCCTCTCTTCTCTTCTCTTCTCTCTCTTTCTCTTTTAAATCTCTTATCTTCCTATCTTCTCTTCTCTCTTCTCTTCCTTTCTTCTCCTCTCTTCTCTCCCTCTCTTCTCTTTAATATCTCTTATCCTCCTTCTTCTCTTCTCCATCCCTCTTCCTTCTTTTCCTCTCTTCTCCTCCTCTTTCTCTCTTCTCTTCCCTCTCTTCTCTTCCTCTCTTCTCCTCTTCTCTCTATTCTCTTCCCTCTTCTATCTCTTTCTCTTCCTCTCTTCTCTCCCTCTTCTTCTTTATATTTCTTATCTTCTCTTCCTCTCTATCTTTTATCTTCTCTATCTTTTCTTCCTCTCTTCTCTTCCTCTCTTCTCTTCCTCTCTTCTCTTCCTCTCTTCTCTTCCTCTCTTCTCTTCTCTTCCTCTCTTCTCTTCTCTTCCTCTCTTCTCTTCTCTTCCTCTCTTCTCTTCCTCTCTTCTCTTCCTCTTTCTCTTCCTCTCTTCTCTTCCTCTCTTCTCTTCCTCTCTTCTCTTCCTCTCTTCTCTTCCTCTTTCTCTTCCTCTCTTCTCTTCCTCTCTTCTCTTCCTCTCTTCTCTTCCTCTCTTCTCTTCCTCTCTTCTCTTCCTCTCTTCTCTTCTCTTCCTCTCTTTTTTTCTCTTCTCTTCCTCTCTTCTCTTCCTCTCTTCTCTTCTCTTCTTTCCTCTCTTCTCTTCCTCTTCTCTTTTTCTCTTCTCTTCCTCTCTTCTCTTTTTAATCTTCTCTTTCTCTTCCTCTCTTCTCTTCCTCTCTTCTCTTCCTCTCTTCTCTTCCTCTCTTCTCTTCCTCTCTTCTCTTCCTCTCTTCTCTTCCTCTCTTCTTTCCCTCTCTTCTATATTTATATTTATATATCTTTATTTTATAATATATTTTATCTTCTATATCCTATATTTTTCCTCTTTATCTTTCTCTTCCTTATCTTTATAATATATTTTATATATATATATTTATCTTATCTTTAATTCCTCTCTATATTCCCTTATCTTCTCCTCTCTCTTTATCTTCTATATATCCTCTTCTCTAATATATTCTTCTTTTTATATCTTCTATCCCTCTCTTCTCTTCTCTTCTTCTCTCTCCTCTCTTCCTCTCTTCTCTTCCTCTCTTCTCTTCCTCTCTTATCTTTCTCTTCTTTCCTCTCTTCTCTTCCTCTCTTCTCTTCCTCTCTTCTCTATCTCTTCTTTCCTCTCTTCTCTTCTCTCTTCTCTTCCTCTCTTCTCTTCCTCTCTTCTCTTCCTCTCTTCTCTTTCCTCTCTTCTCTCTCCTCTCTTCTCTTCCTCTCTTCTCTTCCTCTCTTCTCTTCTTCTCTCTCTTCTCTTCCTCTCTTCTCTTCCTCTCTTCTCTTCCTCTCTTCTCTCCCTCTCTTCTCTTCCTCTCTTCTCTCCCTCTCTTCTCTTCCTCTCTTCTCTTCCTCTCTTCTCTTCCTCTCTTCTCCATCCTCTCTTCTCTTCCTCTCTTCTCTTCTCTTCTCTCTTCTCTTCCTCTCTTCTCTTCTCTCTTCTCTTCTCTCTCTTCTCTTCTTCTCTCTTCTTCTTCCTCTCTTCTCTTCCTCTCTTCTCCATCCTCTCTTCTCTTCCTCTCTTCTCTTCCTCTCTCTCCTCTCTTCTCTTCCTCTTCTCTTCTCTTTCCTCTCTTCTCTTCCTCTCTTCTCTTCCTCTCTTCTCTTCCTCTCTTCTCTTCCTCTCTTCTCTTCCTCTCTTCTTCTCTTCTCTCTTCTCCTCTCTCTTCTCTTCTCTCTTCTCCTCTCTTCCCTCTTCTCTTCCTCTTCTCTTCCTCTCTTCTCTTCCTCTCTTCTCTTCCTCTCTTCTCTTCCTCTCTTCTCTTCCTCTCTTCTCTTCCTCTCTTCTCTTCCTCTCTTCTCTTCCTCTCTTCTCTTCCTCTCTTCCTCTCTCTCCTCTCTTCTCTTCCTCTCTTCTCTTCCTCTCTTCTCTTCCTCTCTTCTCTTCCTCTCTCTCTTCTCTTCCTCTCTTCTCTTCCTCTCTTCTTCTCTTCCTCTCTTCTCTTCCTCTCTTCTCTTCCTCTCTTCTCTTCCTCTCTTCTCTTCTCTCTTCTCTTCCTCTCTTCTCTTCCTCTCTTCTCTTCTCTCTTCTCTTCTCTTCCTTCTCTTCTCTTCCTCTCTTCTCTTCCTCTCTTCTCTTCCTCTCTTCTCTTCCTCTCTTCTCTTCCTCTCTTCTCTTCCTCTCTTCTCTTCTCTCTTCTCTTCCTCTCTTCTCTCCCTCTCTTCTCTTCTCTTCTCTCTTCTCTTCCTCTCTTCTCTTCCTCTCTTCTCTTCCTCTCTTCTCTTCCTCTCTTCTCTTCCTCTCTTCTCTTCTTCTCTTCTCTTCCTCTCTTCTCTTCCTCTCTTCTCTTCCTCTCTTCCTCTCTCCTCCTCTCTCTTTCTCTTCTCTTCTTCTCTTCTCTTCCTCTCTTCTCTTCCTCTCTTCTCTTCCTCTCTTCTCTTCCTCTCTTCTCTTCCTCTTTCCTCTCTTCTCTTCCTCTCTTCTCTTCCTCTCTTCTCTTCCTCTCTTCTCTTCCTCTCTTCTCTTCCTTCTCTTCCTCTCTTCTCTTCCTCTCTTCTCTTCCTCTCTTCTCTTCTCTTCCTCTCTTCTCTCTTCTCTTCCTTCTCTTCTCTTCCTCTCTTCCTCTTTCTCCATCTCTCTTCTCTCCCCTCTCTTCTATTTTATCTTCTCTTCCTCTCTTCTCTTCCTCTCTTCTCTTCCTCTCTTCTCTTTCTCTTCTCTTCTCTTCTCTTCTCTTCTCTTCCTCTTTCTCCATCCTCTCTTTATCTTTCCTCTCTTCCTCTTCCTCTCTTCTCTTCCTCTCTTCTCTTCCTCTCTTCTCTTCCTCTCTTCTCTTCTATCTCTTCTCTTCTTAATCTCTTCTCTTCCTCTCTTCTCTTCCTCTCTTCTCTTCCTCTCTTCTCTCTTCTCTCTTCTCTTCTCTTCCTCTCTTCTCTTCTCTCTTCTCTTCCTCTTCTTTCCCCTCTTCTCTTCCTTCTTCTCTTCCTCTCTTCTCTTCCTCTCTTCTCTCCTCTCTCTTCTCTTTTCTCTTCTTTCCTCTCTTCTTCTCTTCCTCTCTTCTCTTCCTCTCTTCTCTTCTCTTCCTCTCTTCTCTTCCTTATCTTCTCTTCCTCTCTTCTCTTCCTCTCTTCTCTTCCTCTCTTCTCTTCCTCTCTTCTCTTCTCTATCTCTTCTCTTCCTCTCTCTTCTCTCTCTTCTCTTCCTCTCTTCTCTTCCTCTCTTCTCTTCCTCTCTTCTCTTCCTCTCTTCCTTCTCTTCTCTTCCTCTCTTCTCTTCCTCTTTCTATCTCTCTTCTCTTCCTCTCTTCCTCTCTTCTCTTCTCTTCCTCTCTTCTCTCCTCTCTATATCTTCTCTTCTTCTCTCTTCTCTTCTCTCTTCTCTTCCTCTCTTCTCTTCCTCTCTTCTCCTCTTCTTCCTCTCTTCTTCTTCCTTCTCTTCCTCTCTTCTCTTCTCTTCCTCTCTTCTCTTCTCTTCCTCTCTTCTCTTCCTCTCTTCTCTTCCTCTCTTCTCTTCCTCTCTTCTCTTCCTCTCTTCTCTTCCTCTCTTCTCTTCCTCTTCCTCTCTTCTCTTCCTCTCTTCTCTTCCTCTCTTCTCTTCCTCTCTTCTCTTCCTCTCTTCTCTTCCTCTCTTCTCTTCCTCTCTTCTCTTCCTCTCTTCTCTTCCTCTCTTCCTCTCTTCTCTCTCTTCTCTCTCTTCTCCTCTCTCTTCTCCTCTCTCTTCTCTTCCTCTCTTCTCTCCTCTCTCTTCTCTTCCTCTCTTCTCTTCCTCTCTTCTCTTCTCTCTTCTTTCCTCTCTTCTCCTCCTCTTCTTCTCTCTTCCTCTCTTCTCTCCTTCTTCTCTTCCTCTCTTCTCTTCCTCTCTTCTTCTCTTCCTCTCTTCTCTTCCTCTCTTCTCTTCCTCTCTTCTCTTCCTCTCTTCTCCTCTCTCTTCCTCTCTTCTCTTCCTCTCTTCTCTCTCTCTTCCTCTCTTCTTCTCTCTTCTTCCTCTCTCTTCTCTTCTCTTCCTCTTTCTCTTCCTCTCTTCTCTTCCTCTCTTCTCTTCCTCTCTTCTCTTCCTCTCTTCTCTTCCTCTCTTCTTCTCTCTTCTCTCTTCTCTTCCTCTCTCTTGTCCTCTCTTCTCCTCTCTCTTCTCTTCCTCTCTCTTGTCCTCTCTCTTCTCTTCCTCTCTTCTCTTCCCCTCTTCTCCTCTCTTCTCCTCTCTTCTCTCCCTCTCTTCTCCTCTCTTCTCTTCCTCTCTTCTCCTCTCTCTTCCCCTCTTCTCTCCCTCTTCTCTTCCTCTCTTCTCCTCCTCTCTTCTCTCCCTCTCTTCTCTTCCTCTCTTCTCCTCTTCCTCTCTTCTCCTCTCTTCTTCTCTCTTCTCCTCTCTCTTCTCTTCCTCTCTTCTCTTCCTCTCTTCTCTTCCTCTCTTCTCCTCTCTCTTCTCTTCCTCTCTTCTCTTCCTCTCTTCTCTTCCTCTCTTCTCTTCCTCTCTTCTCTCCTCTTCTCTTCCTCTCTTCTCTTCCTCTCTCTTCTCTTCCTCTCTTCTCTTCCTCTTCTTCTCTTCTCTCTCTTCTCTTCCTCTCTTCTCTTCCTCTCTTCTCTCCCTCTTCTCTTCTCCTTCTCTTCCTCTCTTCTCTCCCTCTTCTCTTCCTCTCTTCTCTTCCTCTCTCTTCTCTTCCTCTCTTCTCTTCCTCTCTTCTCTTCCTCTCTTCTCTTCCTCTCTTCTTCTCTTCCTCTCTTCCTCTCTTCTCTTCCTCTCTTCTCTTCCTCTTCTTCTCTTCTCTTCCTCTCTTCTCTTCCTCTCTTCTCTTCCTCTCTTCTCTTCCTCTCTTCTCTTCCTCTCTTCTCTTCCTCTCTCTTCTCTTCCTCTCTTCTCCTCTCTTCTCCTCTCTTCTCTTCCTTCCTCTCTTCTCTTCTCCTCTCTTCTCCTCTCTTCTCTTCCTCTTCTCCTCTCTTCTCTTGCTCTCACACCTCTGTCCCTCCCCCTTTCTCTCCTTTCCCATCTCTCCACCACATCATGGCATGTTTTGGAGGAGCTCTCTGATTGGTGGAGCATGTGAACATTCCACCATTGCTATGGGGATGGAAGTTGATGACTTACAGCTGTGGTTTCTGTCTTTCTACAGCTGATAAGAGAATCTGTCTGTCTATTTATTTGTGTTCTCTGGCTTCAGTACAGTGAATAACAATTCCAGACTTAATAAAACTCTCCTCTCTCCTCCCCCTACTCTCCTCTCTCCTCCCCCTTACTCTCCTCTCTCCTCCCCCTACTCTCCTCTCTCCTCCCCCTCTCCTCTCTCATCTCTCCTCCCCCTCCCCTCCTCTCTCCTACCCTCCTCTCTCCTACCCTCCTCTCTCCTCCCCCTCCTCCTTTCTCCTACCCTCCTTTCTCCTACCCTCCTCTCTCCTCCCCCCCCCCTCCTCTCCCCTCCCCCTCCCTCCCCCTCCCCCTCCTCTCTCTCCTCCCCCTCCTCCTCTCTCCTCCCCCTCCTCCTCTCTCCTCCCCCCCTCCTCTCTCCTCCCCTCCCCCTCCTCTCTCCTCCCCTCCCCCTCTCCTCCCCCTCCCCTCCCTCTCCTCCCCCTCCTCCTCTCTCCTCCCCCTTTACTCTCCTCTCTCCTACCCTCCTCTCTCCTCCCCCCCCTCCTCCTCTCTCCTCCCCCTCCTCCTCCTCTCCTCCCCCTCCTCCTCTCTCCTCCCCCTCCTCCCCTCCCCTCCCCCTCCTCCTCTCTCCTCTCTCCCCCTCCCCCCCCTCCTCTCTCCTCTCTCCTCCCCCCTCCTCTCTCCCCCTCCCCCTCCTCTCTCCTCCCCCTCCTCCTCTCTCTCTCTCCCCCCCCCCTCCTCCTCTCTCCTCCCCCTCCCCTCTCTCCCTCCTCTCTCCCCCTCCCCCCCCTCCTCCTCTCCCTCCCCCCCCTCCTCTCTCCTCCCTCTCCTCTCCCCGGTCATCAGATCTGGGACATTCGTTCCCTGGACTGTGTTCATGTCCTCCAGACCAGTGGGGGCAGTGTCTATTCCATCGCTGTCACCAACCATCACATCGTCTGTGGCACCTACGAGAACCTTATACACGTAAGACACACACATATACAGAGATACATATATCCTCAAGGGGACATGATATAGACCGTCCTCAAGGGGACAGGGGACATGATATAGACCGTCCTCAAGGGGACAGGGGACATGATATAGACCGTCCTCAAGGGGACAGGGGACATGATATAGACCGTCCTCAAGGGGACAGGGGGACATGATATAGACCGTCCTCAAGGGGACAGGGGACATGATATAGACTGTCCTCAAGGGGACAGGGGACATGATATAGACTGTCCTCAAGGGGACATGATATAGACTGTCCTCAAGGGGACATGATATAGACCGTCCTCAAGGGGACAGGGGACATGATATAGACCGTCCTCAAGGGGACAGGGGACATGATATAGACTGTCCTCAAGGGGACAGGGGACATGATATAGACTGTCCTCAAGGGGACATGATATAGACTGTCCTCAAGGGGACATGATATAGACCGTCCTCAAGGGGACAGGGGACATGATATAGACCGTCCTCAAGGGGACAGGGGACATGATATAGACTGTCCTCAGGGGGACATGATATAGACCGTCCTCAAGGGGACAGGGGACATGATATAGACCGTCCTCAAGGAGACATGGTATAGACCGTCCTCAAGGGGACATGATTTATACTATCCTCAAGGGGACATGATTTATACTGTCCTCAAGGGGACATGATATAGACCGTCCTCAAGGGGACAGGGGACATGATATAGACTGTCCTCAAGGGGACATGATATAGACTGTCCTCAAGGGGACATGATATAGACCGTCCTCAAGGGGACAGGGGACATGATATAGACTGTCCTCAAGGGGACATGATATAGACCGTCCTCAAGGGGACAGGGGACATGATATAGACTGTCCTCAAGGGGACAGGGGACATGATATAGACTGTCCTCAAGGGGACATGATATAGACCGTCCTCAAGGGGACAGGGGACATGATATAGACTGTCCTCAAGGGGACATGATATAGACCGTCCTCAAGGGGACAGGGGACATGATATAGACTGTCCTCAAGGGGACATGATATAGACCGTCCTCAAGGGGACAGGGGACATGATATAGACTGTCCTCAAGGGGACATGATATAGACTGTCCTCAAGGGGACATGATATAGACCGTCCTCAAGGGGACAGGGGACATGATATAGACTGTCCTCAAGGGGACATGATATAGACCGTCCTCAAGGGGACAGGGGACATGATATAGACTGTCCTCAAGGGGACAGGGGACATGATATAGACTGTCCTCAAGGGGACATGATATAGACCGTCCTCAAGGGGACAGGGGACATGATATAGACTGTCCTCAAGGGGACATGATATAGACCGTCCTCAAGGGGACAGGGGACATGATATAGACTGTCCTCAAGGGGACAGGGGACATGATATAGACCGTCCTCAAGGGGACAGGGGACATGATATAGACCGTCCTCAAGGGGACAGGGGACATGATATAGACTGTCCTCAAGGGGACAGGGGACATGATATAGACCGTCCTCAAGGGGACATGATATAGACCGTCCTCAAGGGGACAGGGGACATGATATAGACTGTCCTCAAGGGGACATGATATAGACCGTCCTCAAGGGGACATGATATAGACTGTCCTCAAGGGGACAGGGGACATGATATAGACCGTCCTCAAGGGGACAGGGGACATGATATAGACTGTCCTCAAGGGGACATGATATAGACTGTCCTCAAGGGGACAGGGGACATGATATAGACCGTCCTCAAGGGGACAGGGGACATGATATAGACCGTCCTCAAGGGGACAGGAGACATGATATAGACCGTCCTCAAGGGGACAGGAGACATGATATAGACTGTCCTCAAGGGGACATGATATAGACTGTCCTCAAGGGGACATGATATAGACCGTCCTCAAGGGGACAGGGGACATGATATAGACTGTCCTCAAGGGGACATGATATAGACTGTCCTCAAGGGGACATGATATAGACCGTCCTCAAGGGGACAGGGGACATGATATAGACCGTCCTCAAGGGGACAGGGGACATGATATAGACCGTCCTCAAGGGGACAGGGGACATGATTTATACTGTCCTCAAGGGGACATGATTTATACTGTCCTCAAGGGGACATGATATAGACCGTCCTCAAGGGGACAGGGGACATGATATAGACTGTCCTCAAGGGGACATGATATAGACCGTCCTCAAGGGGACATGATTTATACTATCCTCAAGGGGACATGATTTATACTGTCCTCAAGGGGACATGATTTATACTGTCCTCAAGGGGACATGATATAGACCGTCCTCAAGGGGACAGGGGACATGATATAGACTGTCCTCAAGGGGACATGATTTAGACTGTCCTCAAGGGGACATGATTTATACTGTCCTCAAGGGGACATGATTTAGACTGTCCTCAAGGGGACATGATATAGACTGTCCTCAAGGGGACATGATATAGACTGTCCTCAAGGGGACATGATTTATACCGTCCTCAAGGGGACAGGGGACATGATTTATACCGTCCTCAAGGGGACAGGGGACATGATTTATACCGTCCTCAAGGGGACATGGTATAGACCGTCCTCAAGGGGACAGGGGACATGATATAGACCGTCCTCAAGGGGACAGGGGACATGATTTATACTGTCCTCAAGGGGACATGATTTATACCGTCCTCAAGGGGACATGATTTATACTGTCCTCAAGGGGACATGATTTATACTGTCCTCAAGGGGACATGATTTATACCGTCCTCAAGGGGACATGATTTATACCGTCCTCAAGGGGACATGATTTATACTGTCCTCAAGGGGACATGATTTATACTGTCCTCAAGGGGACATGATTTATACTGTCCTCAAGGGGACATGATTTATACTGTCCTCAAGGGGACATGATTTATACTGTCCTCAAGGGGACATGATTTATACTGTCCTCAAGGGGACATGATTTATACCGTCCTCAAGGGGACATGATTTATACCGTCCTCAAGGGGACATGATTTATACTGTCCTCAAGGGGACATGATTTATACTGTCCTCAAGGGGACAGGGGACATGATTTATACCGTCCTCAAGGGGACATGATTTATACTGTCCTCAAGGGGACATGATTTATACTGTCCTCAAGGGGACATGATTTATACTGTCCTCAAGGGGACATGATTTATACTGTCCTCAAGGGGACATGATTTATACTGTCCTCAAGGGGACATGATTTATACTGTCCTCAAGGGGACATGATTTATACTGTCCTCAAGGGGACATGATTTATACTGTCCTCAAGGGGACATGATTTATACTGTCCTCAAGGGGACATGATTTATACTGTCCTCAAGGGGACATGATTTATACTGTCCTCAAGGGGACATGATTTATACTGTCCTCAAGGGGACATGATTTATACTGTCCTCAAGGGGACATGATTTATACTGTCCTCAAGGGGACATGATTTATACTGTCCTCAAGGGGACATGATTTATACTGTCCTCAAGGGGACATGATTTATACTGTCCTCAAGGAGACATGATTTATACTGTCCTCAAGGGGACATGATTTATACTGTCCTCAAGGGGACATGATTTATACTGTCCTCAAGGGGACATGATTTATACTGTCCTCAAGGGGACATGATTTATACTGTCCTCAAGGGGACATGATTTATACCGTCCTCAAGGGGACATGATTTATACTGTCCTCAAGGGGACAGGGGACATGATATAGACCGTCCTCAAGGGGACATGATTTATACTGTCCTCAAGGGGACATGATTTATACTGTCCTCAAGGGGACATGATTTATACCGTCCTCAAGGGGACAGGGGACATGATTTATACCGTCCTCAAGGGGACATGATTTATACTGTCCTCAAGGGGACATGATTTATACTGTCCTCAAGGGGACATGATTTATACTGTCCTCAAGGGGACATGATATAGACCGTCCTCAAGGGGACATGATTTATACTGTCCTCAAGGGGACATGATTTATACTGTCCTCAAGGGGACATGATTTATACTGTCCTCAAGGGGACATGATTTATACTGTCCTCAAGGGGACATGATATAGACCGTCCTCAAGGGGACATGATTTATACTGTCCTCAAGGGGACATGATTTATACTGTCCTCAAGGGGACAGGGGACATGATATAGACCGTCCTCAAGGGGACATGATTTATACTGTCCTCAAGGGGACATGATTTATACTGTCCTCAAGGGGACATGATTTATACTGTCCTCAAGGGGACATGATTTATACTGTCCTCAAGGGGACATGATTTATACTGTCCTCAAGGGGACATGATTTATACTGTCCTCAAGGGGACATGATATAGACCGTCCTCAAGGGGACATGATTTATACTGTCCTCAAGGGGACATGATTTATACTGTCCTCAAGGGGACATGATTTATACTGTCCTCAAGGGGACATGATTTATACCGTCCTCAAGGGGACAGGGGACATGATTTATACTGTCCTCAGGGGACATGATTTATACTGTCCTCAAGGGGACATGATTTATACTGTCCTCAAGGGGACATGATTTATACTGTCCTCAAGGGGACATGATTTATACTGTCCTCAAGGGGACATGATTTATACTGTCCTCAAGGGGACATGATTTATACTGTCCTCAAGGGGACATGATATAGACCGTCCTCAAGGGGACATGATTTATACCGTCCTCAAGGGGACATGATTTATACTGTCCTCAAGGGGACATGATTTATACTGTCCTCAAGGGGACATGATTTAGACTGTCCTCAAGGGGACATGATTTATACTGTCCTCAAGGGGACATGATTTATACCGTCCTCAAGGGGACATGATTTATACTGTCCTCAAGGGGACATGATTTATACTGTCCTCAAGGGGACATGATTTATACTGTCCTCAAGGGGACATGATTTATACCGTCCTCAAGGGGACAGGGGACATGATTTAGACTGTCCTCAAGGGGACATGATTTATACTGTCCTCAAGGGGACATGATTTATACCGTCCTCAAGGGGACATGATTTATACTGTCCTCAAGGGGACATGATTTATACTGTCCTCAAGGGGACATGATTTATACTGTCCTCAAGGGGACATGATTTATACTGTCCTCAAGGGGACATGATTTATACTGTCCTCAAGGGGACATGATTTATACTGTCCTCAAGGGGACATGATTTATACTGTCCTCAAGGGGACATGATTTATACTGTCCTCAAGGGGACATGATTTATACTGTCTTCATGGGGACATGATTTAGACCGTCCTCAACATGAGGCTGTAGCCAATACCCAGATCAGCATCTGGTTGGACATGATGCTGTAGCCAATACCCAGATCAGCATCGGGTTGGACATGATGCTGTAGCCAATACCCAGATCAGCATCTGGTTGGACATGAGGCTGTAGCCAATACCCAGATCAGCATCTGGTTGGACATGAGGCTGTAGCCAATACCCAGATCAGCATCGGGTTGGACATGATGCTGTAGCCAATACCCAAATCAGCATCGGGTTGGACATGATGCTGTAGCCAATACCCAGATCAGCATCTGGTTGGACATGAGGCTGTAGCCAATACCCAGATCAGCATCTGGTTGGACATGAGGCTGTAGCCAATACCCAGATCAGCATCGGGTTGGACATGAGGCTGTCAGCATCGGGTTGGACATGAGGCTGTCAGCATCTGGTTGGACATGAGGCTGTAGCCAATACCCAGATCAGCATCTGGTTGGACATGAGGCTGTAGCCAATACCCAGATCAGCATCGGGTTGGACATGAGGCTGTAGCCAATACCCAGATCAGCATCGGGTTGGACATGAGGCTGTAGCCAATACCCAGATCAGCATCTGGTTGGACATGAGGCTGTAGCCAATACCCAGATCAGCATCGGGTTGGACATGAGGCTGTAGCCAATACCCAGATCAGCATCTGGTTGGACATGAGGCTGTAGCCAATACCCAGATCAGCATCTGGTTGGACATGAGGCTGTAGCCAATACCCAGATCAGCATCTGGTTGGACATGAGGCTGTAGCCAATACCCAGATCAGCATCTGGTTGGACATGAGGCTGTCAGCATCTGGTTGGACATGAGGCTGTCAGCATCGGGTTGGACATGAGGCTGTAGCCAATACCCAGATCAGCATCTGGTTGGACATGAGGCTGTCAGCATCGGGTTGGACATGATGCTGTAGCCAATACCCAGATCAGCATCGGGTTGGACATGAGGCTGTCAGCATCGGGTTGGACATGATGCTGTAGCCATCCCAGATCAGCATGTGGTTGGACATGAGGCTGTAGCCAATACCCAGATCAGCATCGGGTTGGACATGAGGCTGTAGCCAATACCCAGATCAGCATCGGGTTGGACATGAGGCTGTAGCCAATACCCAGATCAGCATCGGGTTGGACATGATGTTGTAGCCAATACCCAGATCAGCATCGGGTTGGACATGAGGCTGTCAGCATCTGGTTGGACATGAGGCTGTAGCCAATACCCAAATCAGCATCGGGTTGGACATGAGGTTGTCAGCATCTGGTTGGACATGATGCTGTAGCCAATACCCAGATCAGCATCTGGTTGGACATGAGGCTGTAGCCAATACCGATCAGCATCTGGTTGGACATGAGGCTGTCAGCATCTGGTTGGACATGATGCTGTAGCCAATACCCAGATCAGCATCTGGTTGGACATGAGGCTGTAGCCAATACCCAGATCAGCATCGGGTTGGACATGAGGCTGTAGCCAATACCTAGATCAGCATCGGGTTGGACATGAGGCTGTAGCCAATACCCAGATCAGCATCGGGTTGGACATGAGGCTGTAGCCAATACCCAGATCAGCATCTGGTTGGACATGAGGCTGTAGCCAATACCCAGATCAGCATCGGGTTGGACATGAGGCTGTCAGCATCTGGTTGGACATGAGGCTGTAGCCAATACCCAGATCAGCATCGGGTTGGACATGAGGCTGTCAGCATCGGGTTGGATGCTGTACATGATGCATGTGGTTGGAGAGGCCAATACCCAGATCAGCATCGGGTTGGACATGAGGCTGTAGCCAATACCCAGATCAGCATCTGGTTGGACATGAGGCTGTAGCCAATACCCAGATCAGCATCTGGTTGGACATGAGGCTGTAGCCAATACCCAGATCAGCATCTGGTTGGACATGAGGTCAGCATCTGGTTGGACATGAGGCCAATACCCAGATCAGCATCTGGTTGGACATGAGGCTGTCAGCATCTGGTTGGAATACCCAGATCAGCATCGGGTTGGACATGAGCCTGTAGCCAATACCCAGATCAGCATCGGGTTGGACATGAGGCTGTCAGCATCTGGTTGGACATGAGGCTGTCAGCCAATGACCCAGATCAGCATCGGGTTGGACATGAGGCTGTAGCCAATACCCAGATCAGCATCTGGTTGGACATGAGGCTGTAGCCAATACCCCGATCAGCATCGGGTTGGACATGAGGCTGTCAGCATCGGGTTGGACATGAGGCTGTAGCCAATACCCAGATCAGAATCTGGTTGGACATGAGGCTGTAGCCAATACCCAGATCAGCATCTGGTTGGACATGAGGCTGTAGCCAATACCCAGATCAGCATCGGGTTGGACATGAGGCTGTAGCCAATACCCAGATCAGCATCTGGTTGGACATGAGGCTGTAGCCAATACCCAGATCAGCATCTGGTTGGACATGAGGCTGTAGCCAATACCCAGATCAGCATCTGGTTGGACATGAGGCTGTCAGCATCGGGTTGGACATGATGCTGTAGCCAATACCCAGATCAGCATCTGGTTGGACATGAGGCTGTAGCCAATACCCAGATCAGCATCTGGTTGGACATGAGGCTGTAGCCAATACCCAGATCAGCATCTGGTTGGACATGAGGCTGTCAGCATCGGGTTGGACATGATGCTGTAGCCAATACCCAGATCACCTTCACATGTAGGCTTTTTAAATGTTTTAATTTAATGTAAGATGGAAAAATAGATTTAGAATATTATTCCAATGTAGGCCTCTCTGATCCAATTCTGATCGCAGTAATTATTTATTTTTGATGTTGTGATATTTATGTGATTTTAAAAAAATAATAAATTTACTTGGCCAACTTCCTGTCCTGGACAATAGGGGACAGTGTTTTTAATGTGGATCCCTGATGTGTTCTCTAGGTCTGGGATATAGAGTCTCAGGTCCGGACCCTAACAGGTCATGTGGGGACAGTGTTTTTAATGTGGATCCCTGATGTGTTCTCTAGGTCTGGGATATCGAGTCCAAGGAGCAGGTCCGGACCTAACGGGTCATGTGGGGACAGTGTACGCTCTAGCAGTCATCTCTACAGACCAGACCAGACCAAGGTGTCTGTCTCTTAGCGTCTCTCCTCTGTCTCTTATGACCGCTGTCTCACTCTGTCTCTCTGAGGGTAAGTCTGTCTCTCTACCTGTCTGTCTGTCTCTCTTACCTGTCTGTCTGTCTTGTCTCTCTGACCGTCTGTCTCTCTGACCTGTCTGTCTCTCTGACCGTCTGTCTCTCTGACCGTCTGTCTCTCTGAGCGTCTGTCTCTCTGTCTCTCTGACGTCTGTCTGTCTCTCTGGCGTCTGTCTCTCTGAGCGTCTGTCTCTCTGAGCGTCTGTCTCTCTGAGCGTCTGTCTCTCTGACGTCTGTCTCTCTGAGCGTCTGTCTCTCTGAGCGTCTGTCTCTCTGTCTGTCTCTCTGAGCGTCTGTCTCTCTCTGAGCGTCTGTCTCTCTGACCGTCTGTCTCTCTGAGCGTCTGTCTCTCTGAGCGTCTGTCTCTCTGAGCGTCTGTCTCTCTGACCGTCTGTCTCTCTGAGCGTCTGTCTCTCTGAGCCGTCTGTCTCTCTGAGCGTCTGTCTCTCTGTCTCTCTGAGCGTCTGTCTCTCTGAGCGTCTGTCTCTCTGGCCGTCTGTCTCTCTGAGCGTCTGTCTCTCTGTCTGTCTCTCTGACTCTGTCTCTCTGAGCGTCTGTCTCTCTGAGCGTCTGTCTCTCTGAGCGTCTGTCTCTCTGAGCGTCTGTCTCTCTGAGCGTCTGTCTCTCTGAGCGTCTGTCTCTCTGAGCGTCTGTCTCTCTGAGCTCTGTCTCTCTGAGCGTCTGTCTCTCTGAGCTGTCTGTCTCTCTGAGCGTCTGTCTCTCTGAGCGTCTGTCTCTCTGAGCGTCTGTCTCTCTGAGCGTCTGTCTCTCTGAGCGTCTGTCTCTCTGAGCTGTCTGTCTCTCTGAGCGTCTGTCTGTCTCTCTGAGCGTCTGTCTCTCTGAGCCGTCTGCCTCTTCTGAGCCTGTCTCTCTGAGCGTCTGTCTCTCTGAGCGTCTGTCTCTCTGAGCGTCTGTCTCTCTGAGCGTCTGTCTCTCTGAGCGTCTGTCTCTCTGAGCGTCTGTCTCTCTGAGCGTCTGTCTCTCTGAGCGTCTGTCTCTCTGAGCGTCTGTCTCTCTGAGCGTCTGTCTCTCTGAGCGTCTGTCTCTCTGAGCGTCTGTCTGTCTCTCTGAGCGTCTGTCTCTAGCGTCTGTCTCTCTCTGTCTCTGGCGTCTGTCTCTCTGGCGTCTGTCTCTCTGTCTGTCTCTGACTCCGTCTGAGCGTCTGTCTCTCTGGCCGTCTGTCTCTCTGAGCGTCTGTCTCTCTGGCCGTCTGTCTCTCTGAGCGTCTGTCTCTCTGAGCGTCTGTCTCTCTGAGCGTCTGTCTCTCTCTGAGCGTCTGTCTCTCTGAGCGTCTGTCTCTCTGAGCGTCTGTCTCTCTGAGCGTCTGTCTGTCTGTCTCTCTGAGCGTCTGTCTCTGACCGTCTGTCTCTCTGAGCGTCTGTCTCTCTGAGCCTCTGTCTCTCTGAGCCTCTGTCTCTCTGACCGTCTGTCTCTCTGTGTCTCTCTGAGCGTCTCTCTGTGTCTCTCTGAGCCGTCTGTCTCTCTGTCTGTCTCTCTGAGCGTCTGTCTGTCTCTCTGGCGTCTGTCTCTCTGGCCGTCTGTCTCTCTGTCTCTCTGTCTGTCTCTCTGAGCGTCTGTCTCTCTGAGCGTCTGTCTCTCTGTCTCTCTGAGCGTCTGTCTCTCTGAGCGTCTGTCTCTCTGAGCGTCTGTCTCTCTGAGCGTCTGTCTCTCTTAGCGTCTGTCTCTCTTAGCGTCTGTCTGTCACCATCTGTCTGAGCCTGTCTGTCTGACCATGTCTCTCTGAGCCTCTGACCTCTCTGTCTCACCATCTCTCTGACCTGTCTCTCTGTCTGTCTCTCTGAGCGTCTGTCTCTCTGAGCGTCTGTCTCTCTGTCTGTCTCTCTGATCTGTCTCTCTGACCTGTCTGTCTCTCTGTAGCGTCTGTCTCTCTGGCGTCTGTCTCTCTGAAGCGTCTGTCTCTCTGACGTCTGTCTAAATGAGCGTCTCTCTCTCTCTGAGCGTCTGCCTCTCTGAGCCTCTGTCTCTCTGAGCCTCTGTCTCTCTGAGCGTCTGTCTCTCTGAAGATGTCTCTGAGCGTCTGTCTCTCTGAAAGCGTCTGTCTCTCTGAGCGTCTGTCTCTCTGAAGCGTCTGTCTCTCTGAGGTCTGTCTCTCTGAGCGTCTGTCTCTCTGAGCTTCTGTCTCTCTGAGCTTCTGTCTCTGTGTCTCTGAGCTTCTGTCTCTCTGGCTCTCAGCGTCTGTCTCTCTGAGCGTCTGTCTCTCTGACCGTCTGTCTCTCTGGCCGTCTGTCTCTCTGAGCCGTCTGTCTCTCTGAGAGCGTCTGTCTCTCTGAAGGGTCTGTCTCTCTGGCGTCTGTCTCTCTGGAGCATGTCTCTCTGGCGTCTGTCTCTCTTAGCGTGTCTCTTTACCGTCTGTCTCTCTGGCCGTCTGTCTCTCTGGCGAGCGTCTGTCCTCTGAGACAGAAGGTCTGTCTGAAAGGAGCATGGGGCTCTGTGTCATCAGGTCTCAACCCAACCGTTCAGGAGCGTCTGTCTCTGACCGACCGTCTGTCTCTTACCTTCTGTCTACCATCTATCTGAAGGGTCTGAAAGGACCATGTATCTGGGGCTGACTGTGTCATCTATCTGTCTGTCTCTATCCACCATCTATCAGGAGCGACCTGCCTGAGACACCATGAAGGGTCTGAAAGGAGCATGGGGCTCTGTCTGTCACCATCTGAGGTCTCTGTCTCTCTGAGCGATGTCCTGACCGACTGAAGGGTCTGTCTCTCTGACCTCTGCATGGGTCTCTGAGCCTGTCTCCACCATCTGAGGTCTGTCTCTCTGACCTGTCCTGTCTCTTCTGAGCGTCTGTCCTGAGACAGAAGGTCTCTGAAAGGTCTGTCTCTCTGGCTCTGTCTCTCTGAGGTCTCTGACCTGTCTGATGACGTCTGTCTCAGGACGTATCTGTCGTCTGTGACCTGTCAGAAGGGTCTGAAAATGGAGTGCATGGGGCTCTGTGTCAAAGAGGGTCTGAGGTCTCAACCCAATTCAGGAGCGATGCCTGAGACAGAAGGGTCTGAAAGGAGCATGGGGCTCTGTGTCATCAGGTCTCAACCCAATTCAGGAGCGGTGCCTGAGACAGTGTTTTCCACCTCCATCAACAAAACACCAAATGATGGAAGTCCCTTGTGGAAGAATGGTGTCACATCCTCCAATAGACTTCCAGACACTTGTAGAATCTATGTCAGGTGTATTGAAGCTGTTCTGGTTGGTGGTGGTCTCCTGGGCACCCTATTAAAACACTATGTTGGTGTTTCCTTAATTCTGGCAGTTACCTGGTGGCCCAACACCCTATTAAAACACTATGTTGGTGTTTCCTTTATTCTGGCAGTTACCTGGTGGCCCAACACCATATTAAAACACTATGTTGGTGTTTCCTTTATTCTGGCAGTTACCTCTGTGGCCCAACTCCTTATTAAGACACTATGTTGGTGTTTCTGAGCTTTATTCTGGCAGTTACCTGGTGGCCCAACGCCTATTAAACACTATGTTGGTGTTTCCTTTGGCAGTTCTGGCAGTTACCTGGTGGCCCAACACCTATTAAGACACTGTCTTGGTGTTTCATTTATTCTGGCAGTTACCTGGTGAACCAACACCTTATTAAGACACTATGTTGTTGTCTTTCCTTTATTCTGGCAGTTACCTGGTCTGAACTCAACCGTCTGTCCCAGCACCTTATTAAGACACTATGTTGGTGTTTCCTTTATTCTGGCCAGTTACCTGGTGGCCCAACACCTTATTAAAACACTGTTGGTGTTTCCTTTATTCTGGCAGTTACCTGGTGGCCCAACACCTTATTAAGACATGTTGTTGTGTTTCTTTCTGTTTCCTTTATTCTGTCTCTTTAGCAGTCTAGTCTGGTTACCCAACTGTCCTTATTAAAACACTATGTTGGTGTTTCCTTTGTTCTGCCAGTTACCTGGTGTTGGTGCCCAACACCTCTTTACCGTAAGACACTATGTTGGTGTTTCCTTTATTCTGGCAGTTACCTGGTGAACCAACACCTTATTAAAACACTGTTGGTTTTCCTTTATTCTGGCAGTTACCTGTAATAATCAACTGTGTGTGTTTTTTTAAAGTAACCCAGCCTGTGTTTGTCAACAGGTGTGGAGCATGGACAACATGATCTGTACCCAGACCCTCCTCAGACACCAGGGGAGTGTAACCGCCTGGCCGTCAGCAGGGGGCGCCTGTTCTCTGGAGCTGTGGACAGCACCGTCAAGGTACGCATCTACAGTCTATCAGTTAACCCTCTACAGTCTATCAGTTAACCCTCTACAGTCTATCAGTTAACCCTCTACAGTCTATCAGTTAACCCCATCTACAGTCTATCAGTTAACCGACCCTCTACAGTCTATCAGTTAACCCCTCTCAGTCTATCAGTTATAACCTCTCCAGTCTATCAGTTATAACCCTCTACAGTCTATCAGTTATAACCCCTACAGTCTATCAGTTAACCCTCTACAGTCTATCAGTTAACCCTCTACAGTCTATCAGTTAACCCTCTACAGTCTATCAGTTATAACCCCATCTACAGTCTATCAGTTAACCATCTATCTGACAGTCTGTCACCATGTATCTGACCTGTCTGTCCAGTCTATCAGTTGTCTAATCTATCTGACCTGTCTGTCTGACAGTCTGACCTCTGTCCACCATCTATCTGACCTGTCTGTCTGACAGTCTGACCTCAGACCTGTCTGTCTGACCTGTCTGACCATGATAACCTGTCTGTATATGGAATGTCTGTGTTTGTAAGTGTGGTCATTCCGTGAAAATTCGTTGTCAACATTTGATTTAGAATTTTTAATGGTATCAAAACAGTTTTTGAAAGAGCTGTGATGAAACATTGAATCTTAGCATCTACTGCTATGAGCCCGAACATGAAAGAAAATCTCAAATTTCATATTTCAGGAGCATGGGGCTCTGTGGAACAACCTAGGCTAGTCCTCAAAATAAATGTAAAGGAAGTTTGTCCTATGTCTGAGCGAGAGAAGAATTAAAACAGATCAGCTTTTAGCCACTATGTTGGTGTTTCCATTCAGCCTTTAACACCCATTAAAACACTATGTTGGTGTTTCATTCAGCATATTAAAACACTATGTTGGTGTTTCCTTAATTCTTCAGTTTTAGCCCCGCCCATTCAGCATATGTTGGTGTTCACATTCTGGCAGTTACCTGGTGGCCCAACAGCCTTAAAACACTAGCCACACCCATTCAGTTATCATTCACACCCTCTTAAAACAGCTATTTAACCTTTATTCCATTCAGTTACCGGTGGCCCAACACCTTATTAAAGCACTTTTGGTGTTTCCTTTATTCCATTTACAGCACCAAACCCTATTAAAACCTGTTGTTGTTTCCTTTATTCTGGCAGTTACCTGGTGGTTTGACCCAGCCACTATGCCTTTATTCAGCACCTGCTCCACCCTTATTTAAACACTTTAGCCCCGTTTCCTTTATTCAGTTACCTGCTCACACCCTTTTAAGCCTTATGTTGGTGTTTCCTTTATTCAGTTACCTGGTGGCCCAACACCTTATTTAAGCCTTTGGCAGTTACCTGCCCAAGCATCTTCAACCACTATTCAGCTTTTATTCTGGCATTCAGCATCGTTCACCAACACCTTATTAAGCACTATGTTAGCCCCTTTATCTGGCAGTTACTCTCAACGGTGTGCGCACACCTTAAGACAGCTATGTTGGGCCCTTTATGATCTTGTTTACCTCAGAACCAACATGAAAAAACAGCCAAACCTGTATTTCATTACGCTTTTTAGCCAACGTTGACTGAGACCAGCTACAGTCTTTCAGCTTAAGACATGCTAGCTCAGTAAACAGTGTTTTAAGATCATCAAAACAGCACCTCTACAGTCTAGCTCAGTTAACCCAATCTACAGTCTATCAGTTAACCCTCTACAGTCTGGCAGTTAACCAACCTCTACAGTCTATCAGTTAACCCTCTACAGTCTATCAGTTAACAAAGAAAATTGCTCTACAGTCTATCAGTTAACCCTCTACAGTTGTATCACTTTGGCTTAAGACTCCAGTCTATACAGCTAACCCTCTACAGTAGTTAACCCTAAGTCTATCAGTTAACACTTACAGTAGCTTAAAACATATAGCTTCGTACATCAGCTGCTGTACAGAAACCCAGCCTAAAACCCCAAACAGCAAACAATGCAGGTTAAGACGGTATAACTAGCTAGCTAGAAAGTAAAACCTTAGCTTAAGACAATAGGGCTAGTAGGGTAACAGTACCTCTTAGCTTAAATAGATATAGCTAGAACATGACCTAGATGTTCAAATGTTCATAAATGACCAGCATTTGAATTAAGACATATAAACTGGAGCTAGCACAGTAACAGTACTGGCTTAAAATCATAGGTAGTCTACTGTCCTAGGGCTCAGGTCCTCCGAACAGTAAACTTTAGCTTAAGACATATAGCTAGGGTAGCTAACAGTACACTTTAGCTTGAAATGACAGCTACTTTCAAATGTCAAAATGAGAAAAATAGTAATATCAGTGAAACTGGAGCAAGGCATCCCCCTACAGTCTCCCTGTTAACGGATGCCATGCCACTGTTGTCCTTAGTTTGAAGATATAATCCAGAGACAGGTGTTTAATTAATCTCTTTAGCTAGCAGACTCTAATTCCACTGATCTTTGTCTCACTCTATGACTCTCTCTACCCCTCTACAGTCTATGACTCTCTCTACCCTCTCTCTATGACTCTCTCTATCAGTTATAACCCTCTACTCTATCTACAGTCTATGACTCTATCTTAACCGACCCCTCTCTCTCTATGACTCTCTCAGTTACCCTCTCAGTCTCTCAGTTAACCCTCTACAGTCTATCAGTTAACCCTCTACAGTCTCTCTACCCCCTCTCTCTCTTATGACTCTCTCTACCCCTCTCTCTCTATCAGTTATGACTCTCTTACCCCTCTCAGTCTATCAGTTGACTCTCAGTTACCCCCTCTCTCAGACTCTCTCTACCCTCTCAGTCTATGACTCTACTCTACCCCTTATAACCCTCTACAGACTCTTCTACCCTCTCTCAGTCTATCAGTTAACCCCCTCTGAGTCTCTTCTACCCCTCTCTCTATCATGACTAACCCTCTACCCTTCAGTCTATAACCCCTACAGTCTCTTAACTCCTCTCTACACTATCTTAACCCCTCTCTCTCTACAGACTCTTAACCCCCTCTCAGTCTATCTCTCTCCACCCCTCTACAGTCTCTCTGACTCTTCCACCCTCTCTCTCTCTATGACTCTATCAGTTACCCCCTCTACAGTCTCTCTCTGACTCTCTCTACCCCTCTCTCTATCAGTTATGACTCTCTCTACCCTTAACTCTCCTCTGACTCTCTCTTACCCTCTCTCTCAGACTCTCTACCCTCCAGTCTATCTACCCTCAGTCTATCAGTTAACCCCCTCAGTCTATGACTCTCAGTCTACCCCGACCCTCTCAGTCTATCTCTCTGACCCTCTCTCTCTCAGTTAACCGACCCTCTACAGTCTCTCAGTTAACTGACCTCTCTACCCCTAACTCCCTCTATGACTCTCAGTTAACCCCTCTCTCAGTCTATCAGTTACCCCTCTCAGTCTATCAGTTAACCGACCCTCTACAGTCTATCAGTTAACCCTCTACAGTCTATCAGTTACCAACCCTCTCTATGACTCAGTTAACCGACCCCTCTAAAGATAACATATGGAATGGTTTTTACCCCTCTTCTTTAGCTATTTGATTTAGAATTTTTAAGGTATCAAAACTTTTTAAATGCTGTATGACTTCTTTAGCTTACCTCTCTCTCTCTTTAAAATAAGATTTACCCCGGCTCTCTAAATGACTCTGTCCTATGTCTCTCATGACTTTCTAGCCCCTCCTCATTCATGACTCATCTCACCCCTCTCTCTGACTTTCTCTACCCTTCTACTACCCCCTCTTTATGACTCTTTAGCCCCTCCCTTCTGACTCTTCTACACCCTCTCTCCCCCCATTCAGCATCATCTCTTTCAGCTTTTAGCCCCGCCCACTCGTCTCCCTCTTCAGCTTTTAGCCCTGCCCATTCAGCCCCTCTTCAGCTTTAGCCCCGACCATTCAGCATCGTTCACACCCTCTTCAGCTTTTAGCCCCGCCCATTCAGCCCGTTCTCTCTCTTTAACATTTAGCCCCGCCCATTCAGCATCGTTCACCCCTCTTTCTATGACTCTCAGCATCGTTCACCCCTCTCTAAGCCTTTGACTCTTCAGCATCGTTCACCCCTTTTCAGCTTTTATGACTCTCATTCAGTACCCTCTCTCTTTAACCTTTAGCCCCTCTCTTCTCTTCACCCCTCTCTCTTTGACCCTCTCTACCCCTCACTCTCTTTACTCTCTCTACCCCATTCAGCATCTTCACACCCTCTTTGACATCTCTCTACCCATTCAGCAATTCACACCCTCTTCAGCTCCCCGCCCATCTACCCTCACACCCTCTTTATGACTCTTCAGCATCGTTCACACCCTCTTTAAGCATTTAGCTATGACTTCAGCATCATTCACACCCTCTTCAGCTTTTATGACTTCTACTCTACCCCTCTTTCTATGACTCTCTTTAAGCATTTAGCCCCTCTCATTCAGCATATGACTCTCTTCTTTTAGCCCCGCTCATTCAGTACTCTGACTTCTCCATTTAGCCCCTCCCATTCAGCTCTGACTCTTCTACCTCTTCTCATTTCTCTGACTCTCTAGCAATGTCTCTTTACTCTCTCTGACTCTCTAGCCCTCTCTCTCTTTCATTACTCTTTACCCCTTTTAGCCAACGTTGACTGACACCAGCTACTTTAGCTTAAGACATCTAGCTCGGTAAACAGTGTTTTAAGATCACAAAACAGCACCTAACGTTAGCTAGTTAAACAACAATGAACAAAGTGCCAACAATGTCACTGGCTCTAAGCTCTCCACCCTCTATCTTTAGCTTAAGACATTCTAGCTACCCCTACACTTTCTTAAACATATCTTAGCTACCCCTCTAACAGTCTCTTTGAGCTTAAGACCTATAACTCTCTCTGACTCTCTACCCTCTCTCTCTTAAGACTCTCTCTACCCAGTACTCTCTTGAAATGACTCTTTCTGTCAAAATCTGTAATATCTCTGACTCTCTCTCCCCTCTCTCTCTCTGACTCTCTATAATCTCTCTGTCTGACTCTTTAGCTAGCAGACTCTAACTTCCACCCCTCTTTCTCTCTGACTCTCTCTGTCTCCTCTCTACCCCTCTCTCTCTGACTCTCTCTACCCCTCTCTCTCTCTCTACCCCTGACTCTCTCTACCCCTCTCTCTATGACTCTCTCTACCCCTCTCTCTCTGACTCTCTCTACCCCTCTCTCTCTGACTCTCTCTACCCCTCTCTCTCTGACTCTCTCTACCCTCTCTCTCTGACTCTCTACCCTCTCTCTCTCTGACTCTCTACCCCTCTCTCTCTCTGACTCTCTCTACCCCTCTCTCTCTCTGACTCTCTCTACCCCTCTCTCTCTCTACCCTCTCTCTCCCTCTGACTCTCTCTGACCCCTCTCTCTATGACTCTCTCTACCCTCTCTCTCTGACTCTCTCTACCCTCTCTCTATGACTCTCTCTACCCTCTCTCTATGACTCTCTCTACCCTCTCTCTATGACTCTCTCTACCCTCTCTCTGACTCTCTCTACCCCTCTCTCTCTCTGACTCTCTCTACCCCTCTCTCTCTGACTCTCTACCCCTCTCTCTCTCTGACTCTCTCTACCCCTCTCTCTCTGACTCTCTGACCCTCTCTCTACTCTCTCTCTATGACTCTCTCTACCCCTCTCTCTCTATGACTCTCTCTACCCCTCTCTCTCTATCTGACTCTCTCTACCCCTCTCTCTCTATGACTCTCTCTACCCCTCTCTCTCTATGACTCTCTCTACCCCTCTCTCTCTATGACTCTCTCTACCCCTCTCTCTCTGACTCTCTCCACCCCTCTCTCTCTGACCCCTCTCTCTCTCTGACTCTCTACCCCTCTCTCTCTGACTCTCTACCCCTCTCTCTCTCTGACTCTCTACCCCTCTCTCTCTCTGACTCTCTCTACCCCTCTCTCTCTGACTCTCTACCCCTCTCTCTCTCTGACTCTCTCTACCCCTCTCTCTCTCTGACTCTCTCTACCCCTCTCTCTCTCTGACTCTTTCCACCCCTCTTTCTCTCTGACTCTCTCTGACTCTCTCTCTGAATTCAATTCAATTCAAGGGGCTTTACCCCCTTGTCATGGGAAACTCTCTCTAACTTTCTCTACCCGAATGAGGTAGATAATAAACAACAGTGAAATAAACTATAAAAATTAACAGTAAACATGACACGTATAGAAGTTCCAAAACAGTAAAGACGATATTACAAATGTCATATTATACGTATATATATATGTGATCAGTATGGAGTAGTAATGTAGAAAGTGATCATGTCAATAAAGACATTTAACCCCACACACACACACAGTGTTGTAACAATGTCTCTGTCTGTCTCTGTCTCTCTCTGTCTGTCTCTAGGTGTGGACATGTTAGAGGATGCTGATTGGTTTGAGAGGTTGCTGTCGAGGAGAGCAGCTGATTGGTTCCAACCTCAGTGGACCACCCTGTGTCAAACGGACCATATGAACTCTGACACACACACACACACACACACACACACACACACACACACACACACACACACACACACACACACACACACACACTGATTGGTTCATCATCCTTCAGGATCATGACTGTTTTTAATATCTCTACTATATGAACTTTAACCCCTGATGTGGGCAGGGTCAGAAGTGATCACGACCTTCGTGTCCTTAGCCCAGTGCATTATGGGTGGAGCTGCCATACCTTAGCTCTGCCCGCTGACGACACCAGCCCTCCCCTGATTGGGACAATTCCAGAACTGTGGACTGAAGACTTGTTAGCTCCCCAAGTTAATGCCTTGGCTTCAGTTCAGTCCCCCGGGGGACTGGACCGGTACTGACCCGGTGACCGGACCGTTACTGACCGGGGGACTGACCGGGGGACTGGACCGTTACTGACCAGGGGACTGGACCGGGGACTGGACCAGGGGACTGACCGGGGGACTGACCCGGGGACTGGACCGTTACTGAACCGGGGGACTGAACCGGGGACTGGACCGTTACTGACCAGGGGGACTGGACCGGTACTGACCCGGGGGACTGGACCCGGGGACTGAACCGGGGACTGGACCGGTACTGACCCTGGGGACTGAACCGGGGGACTGGACCGTTACTGACCCGGGGGACTGGACCGGGGACTGGACCGACCCGGGGACTGGACCGTTATTGACCCGGGGACTGGGCCGGTACTGACTGGACCGGTACTGACCCTGGGGGACTGGACCGTTATTGACCCGGAGGGACTGGGCCGGTACTGACTGGACCGGTAATGACCCTGGGGGACTGGACCGGTACTGACCCTGGGGACTGGACCGGTACTGACCCTGGGGGACTGGACCGTTACTGACCCTGGGGGACTGGACCGGTACTGACCCTGGGGACTGGGCCAGTTACTGACCCTGGGGACTGGGCGGTACTGACCCTGGGGACTGGACCGGTACTGACCCTGGGGGACTGGGCCGGTACTGACCCTGGGGGACTGGACCGGTACTGACCCTGGGGACTGGACCGGTACTGACCCTGGGGACTGGACCGTTACTGACTGGGGGACTGGACCGGTACTGACTGGACCGGTACTGACTGGACAGGTACTGACCCTGGGGGACTGGACCGTTACTGACTGGACAGGTACTGACCCTGGGGGACTGGACCGGTACTGACTGGACAGGTACTGACCCTGGGGGACTGGACCGGTACTGACTGGACCGGTAGTGACCCGGGGGACTGACCGGTACTGACTGGACCGGTAGTGACCGGGGGACTGGACAGGTACTGACCCTGGGGACTGGACCGGTACTGACCCTGGGGGACTGGACCGTACTGACTGGACAGGTACTGACCCTGGGGGACTGGACCGGTACTGACTGGACAGGTACTGACCCTGGGGGACTGGACCGGTACTGACTGGACCGGTACTGACCCTGGGGGACTGGACCGGTACTGACTGGACAGGTACTGACCCTGGGGGACTGGACCGGTACTGACTGGACCGGTACTGACCCTGGGGGACTGGACCGGTACTGACTGGACCGGTACTGACTGGACAGGTACTGACTGGACCGGTAATGACCCTGGGGACTGGACCGTTACTGACTGGACCGGTACTGACTGGGGACAGGTACTGACTGGACAGGTAATGACCCTGGGGACTGGACCGTTACTGACTGGACCGGTACTGACTGGGGGGTACTGACTGGACCGGTACTGACTGGACCGGTACTGACTGGGGGACAGGTACTGACTGGACCTGACTGGACCGGTACTGACCCGGGGGACTGGACCGGTAATGACTGGACCGGTACTGACTGGACCGGTAATGACCCTGGGGACTGGACCGGTAATGACCCTGGGGGACTGGACCGTTACTGACTGGACCGGTACTGACTGGACCGGTAATGACCCTGGGGGACTGGACCGTTGACCCTGGGGACTGGACAGGTACTGACCCTGGGGGACTGGACCGGTAACTGACCCTGGGGGACTGGACCGGTAGTGACCCTGGGGGACTGGACCGGTAGTGACTGGACCGGTAATGACCCTGGGGACTGGACCGGTAGTGACCCTGGGGGACTGGACCGGTACTGACCCTGGGGTACTGACTGGACCGGTACTGACTGGACAGGTAATGACCCTGGGGGACTGGACCGTTACTGACTGACCGGGGGGACTGGACCGGTACTGACTGGACCGGTACTGACCGGGGGACTGGACCGTTACTGACTGGACCGGTACTGACCCTGGGGGACTGGACCGGTACTGACCCTGGGGACTGGACAGGTACTGACCCTGGGGGACTGGACCGGTGCTGACTGGACTCTTGTACTGACCCTGGGGGACTGGACCGGTACTGACTGGACCGGCTCTGACCCTAGGGACTGGTTCCTACTGACCCTGGGGCACTGGACTGTGTACTGACTGGAGCCGGCTACTGACCCTAGGCTGGACTCTGCAGCTACTGCTACCCTGGGGGACTGGACCTAATGACCTCTGCTAGACTGGACCGTGTTCTGACTGGCAGCCTGCTACTGACCCGGGGCTGGTTCTACCTGCAGCTCTGACCAACTAGGGACTGGACCTGCAGCTCTGACCCGGGGGACTGGCAGCTCTGCTAGTGACCCTAGGGACTGGTTCTACTGACTGGACCGGCAATGACCCTGGGGACTGGACCGCAGCTCTGACCAACTAGGGGACTGGACAGGTACTGACCCGGGGACTGGACCGGTACTGACCAACTAGGACTGGACAGGTACTGACCTCTGGGACTGGACCGGGCTGTGACTGGACTCGGTACTGACCCGGGGGACTGGAGCAACTGACTGGCTGTGTTCTACTGACCCTGGGGACTGGACCAACTAGGTGTTCTGGACCAGTACTGACTGGACAGGTACTGACCCTGGGGGACTGGACCTGGCTCTGACCCTGGGGGACTGGACCGGTTCTGACCCTGGGGGACTGGACCAACAACTGACTGGTTCTACTACTGACCCTAGCAACTGGACTAGGCTGTGTTCTGACCCTGGACTGGACCGGTACTGACCCTGGGGGACTGGACTGTGTTCTGACCCTGGGGGACTGGACTAGCAATGACCCTGGGGGACTGGACCGCTCTACTGACTGGACCGGTTCTGACCCTGGACTCTGGTACTGACCCGGGGACTGGACCAGCTCTGACCCGGGGGACTGGACTGGTGTAATGACCCTGGGGGACTGGACCGGTAGTGACCCTGGGGGACTGGACTCTGTGGTTAGTGACTGGACCGGAATGACCCTGGGGGACTGGACCGATGATGATGCCATGACCCTGGGACTGGACAGGTACACTGACCCGGGGACTGGACTGGTGCCTGACCCGGGGACTGGACAGGTACTGACCCGGGGACTGGACCGGTACTCCTGGACCGGTACTGACCCGGGGACTGGACCGGTACTGACTGGACCGGTACTGACCCTGGGGACTGGACCGGTCCTGACTGGACCAGTACTGACTGGACAGGTACTGACCCTGGGGGACTGGACCGGTACTGACCCTGGGGGACTGGACCGGTCCTGACCCTGGGGGACTGGACCGGTACTCTGGACCTCTTGGTACTGACCCCTCCTGGACCGTACTGACCCGGGGACTGGACCGGTACTGACCTCTTCGACTGGACCCTCCTCTGGTTCTGACCTCCTCCTCTGGACTCTCTTGGTACTGACCCGGGGACTGGAAGCATATGGAACGGGAGGGGCCTGCCTGAAGTTGTCAAATAGAAACTCTTGTTTTACGTCACAAAGTGTGACGTCGGTGTTTCCCTGTCCGATTGGATGGGCTCTGCTAGCAACAACTAGGCTGTGTTCTACTCTGCAGCTCTGCTAGCAACAACTAGGCTGTGTTCTACTCTGCAGCTCTGCTAGCAACAACTAGGCTGTGTTCTACTCTGCAGCTCTGCTAGCAACAACTAGGCTGTGTTCTACTCTGCAGCTCTGCTAGCAACAACTAGGCTGTGTTCTACTCTGCAGCTCTGCTGGCAACAACTAGGCTGTGTTCTACTCTGCAGCTCTGCTAGCAACAACTAGGCTGTGTTCTACTCTGCAGCTCTGCTAGCAACAACTAGGCTGTGTTCTACTCTGCAGCTCTGCTAGCAACAACTAGGCTGTGTTCTACTCTGCAGTCTGGGGGGTAGCAACAACTAGGCTGTGTTCTCAGTCTGCAGCTCTGCTAGCAACAACTAGGATGTGTTCTACTCTGCAGCTCTGCTAGCAACAACTAGGCTGTGTTCTACTCTGCAGCTCTGCTAGCAACAACTAGGCTGTGTTCTACTCTGCAGCTCTGCTGGCAACAACTAGGCTGTGTTCTACTCTGCAGCTCTGCTAGCAACAACTAGGCTGTGTTCTAGTCTGCAGCTCTGCTAGCAACAACTAGGCTGGCTGTGTTCTACTCTGCAGCTCTGCTAGCAACAACTAGGCTGTGTTCTACTCTGCAGCTCTGCTAGCAACAACTAGGCTGTGTTCTACTCTGCAGTTCTGTGTTTAGTGCCATGATGATGAGGAGGAGGATGATGATGATGATGAGGAGGATGATGATGATATGTAGGCTGTGTTCAGGACCACTACTCAGCTCTGTGTTTAGTGCCATGATGATGAGGAGGAGGATGATGATGGTGGTGTTGATGATGATGATGATGCCATGGGGGCTGTGTTCAGGACCACTACGCAGCGAATGTGTCAACTGTTTGAAATGATCTGTACCATACTGAAATGTTTCCTTGTCATTAAGAAGACTGTGTGAATGGGAGAGATGCCTCCATTATCCCTGTTGTCTCTTGGTCTCCTCCCTCCTCTGGTTCTCTTTGTTACTAACCGTGAAACATGAAGAGAACTGATCATGTGATCAGTCTGGGGGGTAATGTAGTAACTATCATGTGATCAAATGTAGAAACTGATCACGTAAATGTTATCAGTATGGGGGTAATGTAGAAACTAATCATGTGATCAGTCTGGGGGGTAAATGTAGAAACTGATCATGTCCTTGTGTTACTAATTGATGTTATCAGCCTGGGTGGTCACTTTGGGGATAATGTAGAAACTGAATCATGTCCTTGTGTTACTAATTGATGTTATCAGCCTGGGTGGGTGACTGATAATGTAGAATACTGATCATGTCAATGTGATCAGCCTGGGGGTAATGTAGTAATATTTGTGATCAGCCTGGGGGTAATGTGACTGATCCCTGGGGGTAATGTAGTAATATGTGATCAGCCTGGGGTAGTAATGATCCCTAATGTTAAATATGTGATCAGCCTGGGGGTAATGTAGAAACTGATCATGTCTTCTCTCTGATCTGTTAGATGTTCTGATTGTTACATGATGTACGCCTGATTTACTGATCATTAAAATACTGTACACTTTGAAGTGTGTGACTGATCCCTAATGTTACAATACTGTACACTTTGAAGTGTGTGACTGATCCCTAATGTTAAATACTGTACACTTTGAAGTGTGTGACTGATCCCTAATGTTACAATACTGTACACTTTGAAGTGTGTGACTGATCCCTAATGTTACAATACTGTACACTTTGAAGTGTGTGACTGATCCCTAATGTTAAAATACTGTACACTTTGAAGTGTGTGACTGATCCCTAATGTTAAAATACTGTACACTTTGAAGTGTGTGACTGATCCCTAATGTTACAATACTGTACACTTTGAAGTGTGTGACTGATCCCTAATGTTACAATACTGTACACTTTGAAGTGTGTGACTGATCCCTAATGTTAAAATAGTGTACACTTTGAAGTGTGTGACTGATCCCTAATGTTAAAATAGTGTACACTTTGAAGTGTGTGACTGATCCCTAATGTTACAATACTGTACACTTTGAAGTGTGTGACTGATCCCTAATGTTACAATACTGTACACTTTGAAGTGTGTGACTGATCCCTAATGTTACAATACTGTACACTTTGAAGTGTGTGACTGATCCCTAATGTTACAATACTGTACACTTTGAAGTGTGTGACTGATCCCTAATGTTACAATACTGTACACTTTGAAGTGTGTGACTGATCCCTAATGTTACAATACTGTACACTTTGAAGTGTGTGACTGATCCCTAATGTTACAATACTGTACACTTTGAAGTGTGTGACTGATCCCTAATGTTACAATACTGTACACTTTGAAGTGTGTGACTGATCCCTAATGTTACAATACTGTACACTTTGAAGTGTGTGACTGATCCCTAATGTTAAAATACTGTACACTTTGAAGTGTGTGACTGATCCCTAATGTTACAATACTGTACACTTTGAAGTGTGTGACTGATCCCCTAATGTTACAATACTGTACACTTTGAAGTGTGTGACTGATCCCTAATGTTACAATACTGTACACTTTGAAGTGTGTGACTGATCCCTAATGTTACAATACTGTACACTTTGAAGTGTGTGACTGATCCCTAATGTTAAATACTGTACACTTTGAAGTGTGTGACTGATCCCTAATGTTACAATACTGTACACTTTGAAGTGTGTGACTGATCCCTAATGTTACAATACTGTACACTTTGAAGTGTGTGACTGATCCCTAATGTTACAATACTGTACACTTTGAAGTGTGTGACTGATCCCTAATGTTACAATACTGTACACTTTGAAGTGTGTGACTGATCCCTAATGTTAAAATACTGTACACTTTGAAGTGTGTGACTGATCCCTAATGTTACAATACTGTACACTTTGAAGTGTGTGACTGATCCCTAATGTTACAATACTGTACACTTTGAAGTGTGTGACTGATCCCTAATGTTACAATACTGTACACTTTGAAGTGTGTGACTGATCCCTAATGTTACAATACTGTACACCCTTTTACAATACTGTAAGTGTGTGACTGATCCCTTTGAATGTTAAAATACTGTACACTTTGAAGTGTGTGACTGATCCCTAATGTTACAATACTGTACACTTTGAAGTGTGTGACTGATCCCTAATGTTAAAATACTGTACACTTTGAAGTGTGTGACTGATCCCTAATGTTACAATACTGTACACTTTGAAGTGTGTGACTGATCCCTAATGTTAAAATAGTGTACACTCTGAAATCTGTGACTGTTCCCCCTGGATCGGCCGGGCCGGTGGCCTCCCCCCGTGGATCTGCCGGGTGGGTCCCTCCCCCGTGGATCGGCCGGGCCGGTGGCCTCCCCCCGTGGATCGGCCGGGTGGGTCCCTCCCCCGTGGATCGGCCGGGCCGGTGGCCTCCCCCCGTTGTTCGAGGACTCCAGGTTAAGAACCACTGTGTGCTGTAATAGATGACCATCGTGAATATCTCCACAGCTCTCTGCTGCCCCCCTCTGGGCCTCGGGGGTAACAGCCACGTGCCTCTGACAGACGCTGGGCGATAATAGTGGTTACATTTTCAGTAAGAATTCACACACTAAAGCCACAGGATGCTTCATTCAGTACAGTGATGACCAGGGTGTATTCTGGGAGATAACTGCCTTCAGCTCTCTGTGCTGTGTTCACTGGTCTGAAGGCTGGTCGTGTTCTCTGGTCTGAAGGCTGGTCGTGTTCTCTGGTCTGGAGGCTGGTCTGAAGGCTGGTCGTGTTCTCTGGTCTGAAGGCTGGTCGTGTTCTCTGGTCTGAAGGCTGGTCGTGTTCTCTGGTCTGAAGGCTGGTCGCGTTCTCTGGTCTGAAGGCTGGTCGTGTTCTCTGGTCTGAAGGCTGGTCGTGTTCTCTGGTCTGGAGGCTGGTCTGAAGGCTGGTCGTGTTCTCTGGTCTGAAGGCTGGTTGTGTTCTCTGGTCTGAAGGCTGGTCGTGTTCTCTGGTCTGAAGGCTGGTCTGAAGGCTGGTCGCGTTCTCTGGTCTGATGGCTGGTCTGAAGGCTGGTCGCGTTCTCTGGTCTGAAGGCTGGTCGCGTTCTCTGGTCTGAAGGCTGGTCGTGTTCTCTGGTCTGAAGGCTGGTTGCGTAGGTGAATGTTGGTGTTGGACACAGGCAGGCAAACAGACGCAGGCAGACTCACGTTTACAGTTGAAGTCGGAAGTTTACATTTAAACTCCGTTCTTCCACAATTCCTGACATTTAATCCTAGTACAAATTCCCCGTCTTAGGTCAGTTAGGATCACCACTTTATTTTAAGAATATGAAATATCAGAATAATAGTAGAGTGATTTATTTCAGCTTTTATTTCTTTCATCACATTCCCACTGGGTCAGAAGTTTAACATGCACTCAATTAGTACTTGGTAGCATTGCCTTTAAATTGTTTAACTTGGGTCAAATGTAGATGTCCTAACCGACTTGCCAAAACTATAGTTTGTTAACGACAAACAGACAGACAGACCGTAGTAAAAGAGTCCAGTGGAACGGAGCTTGTTTAGAACATTTATTTATTCTGAGAGGAATAAATCCAAAATATGCATCACTGCAAGCACACCACGTTCTGGTTCATACTGTCAACACACAGCAGAGTAGCTACAACACACACACACACACACACACACACACACACACACTCTCACTCACTCACTCACTCACTCACTCACTCACTCACTCACTCACTCAGCGGGGCCCAGAAACCACTCTGGTCTCTGTCGATGCTCACAAGCGAACGTAAAAATAACTTTTTATTCTTACCAAACAAACAAAAACAGTACTATGGTCCCTCCCCCTTTTCAGTTCCTCCCTCTGTTTTGACCATGGCTGTTCTAATTTAATATCAGTTCCTCCCTCTGTTTTGACCATGGCTGTTCTAATTTAATATCAGTTCCTCCCTCTGTTTTGACCATGGCTGTTCTAATTTAATATTCAGTTCCTCCCTCTGTTTTGACCATGGCTGTTCTAATTTAATATTCAGTTCCTCCCTCTGTTTTGACCATGGCTGTTCTAATTTAATATTCAGTTCCTCCCTCTGTTTTGACCATGGCTGTTCTAATTTAATATTCAGTTCCTCCCCTCTGTTTTGACCATGGCTGTTCTAATTTAATATTCAGTTCCTCCCCCTGTGTTTTGACCATGGCTGTTCTAATTTAATATTCAGCCCCCCAACACAAAGAAAGGAGGAGAATGAGCGAGACTCAGGAAGATAGAAGCAGCGTTGGAAAAACATCCAGCTATATTTATACACATGGAGGAGAGAGATGGGACTGGGGTCATGTGACCAGAAGCTGACAGACGCTGATCTTGAATCAGTTCTGTTTCCCCTCAATGCTTTAAGGTTAAGAGGTGACGAAGATGATCCTAGATTTGTGGTTAGGGCCAACTTCTCCTCAGGGCGGTACAACCCATCTCAGATTGGGTCAGGATAGAGTCGGGAAGAGGAGAGAGCTGAGACTGGAGTCATGTGACCAGAAGTTGTGGAGGTTTATGTAACGGAGGTGATTCTGTGAACATGAAGACTTGTTTAGCTCTTGGAGATAATGCCGAGGCTCAGCCCTTCGCTCAGGAAGCTAACGCAAGTCTTGTGACCCGGGGTTCAAGCCATCGTGACCGGTGTCTGTCGTCATTAAACATGTACCTGGATGACACTTTGGGGTCCCCACCCAGATCACCTGGATGACCGACTGACCCCACCCAGATCACCTGGATGACCGACTGACCCCACCCAGATCACCTGGATGACCGACTGACCCCACCCAGATCACCTGGATGACCGACTGACCCCACCCAGATCACCTGGATGACCGACTGACCCCACCCGGATCACCTGGATGACCGACTGACCCCACCCAGATCACCTGGATGACCGACTGACCCCACCCAGATCACCTGGATGACCGACTGACCCCACCCAGATCACCTGGATGACCGACTGACCCCACCCAGATCACCTGGATGACCGACTGACCCCACCCAGATCACCTGGATGACCGACTGACCCCACCCAGATCACCTGGATGACCGACTGACCCCACCCAGATCACCTGGATGACCGACTGACCCCACCCAGATCACCTGGATGACCGACTGACCCCACCCAGATCACCTGGATGACCGACTGACCCCACCCAGATCACCTGGATGACCGACTGACCCCACCCAGATCACCTGGATGACCGACTGACCCCACCCAGATCACCTGGATGACCGACTGACCCCACCCAGATCACCTGGATGACCGACTGACCCCACCCGGATCACCTGGATGACCGACTGACCCCACCCAGATCACCTGGATGACCGACTGACCCCACCCTGGATCACCTGGATGACCGACTGACCCCACCCAGATCACCTGGATGACCGACTGACCCCACCCAGATCACCTGGATGACCGACTGACCCCACCCAGATCACCTGGATGACCGACTGACCCCACCCAGATCACCTGGATGACCCCACCCAGATCACCTGGATGATGAAGACAGGCCCAGATCACCTGGATGACCGACTGAACTGACAGGCCCAGATCACCTGGATGAAGACAGGCCCCACCTGGACAGAAGACACCTGGATCACCCGACATGAAGACAGGCCCGGATCACCTGGACATGAAGACAGGCCCCACCCGATCATGAGACAGGCCCGACCACCCGGACATGAAGACAGGCCCGGATCACCCGACATGAGACAGGCCCGGATCACCCGGACATGAAGACAGGCCCGGATCACCCGGACATGAAGACAGGCCCAGATCACCCGGACATGAAGACAGGCCCGATCACCCGGACATGAAGACAGGCCCGATCACCCGGACATGAAGACAGGCCCGGATCACCCGGACATGAAGACAGGCCCGATCACCCGGACATGAAGACAGGCCCGATCACCCGGACATGAAGACAGGCCCGATCACCCGGACATGAAGACAGGCCCGGATCACCCGGACATGAAGACAGGCCCGGATCACCCGGACATGAAGACAGGCCCAGACCACCCGGACATGAAGACAGGCCCGGATCACCTGGACATGAGGACAGGCCCAGATAAAGCTCTCATGAAAATAAAAACAACCCTAAGAAAGATAATTTACATTTTTTTAAATGATTATTGAGAACATAACATGTAATTATTTACAACTTTAAACACCCACAGCCTTCAGAACAAACCCACATCATAAAATCAGAATTTAAAAACATTTTTGTTGTTGCAAAATTATCCACATATTACTATATATATATATATATATATATATATATATATATATATATATATATATATATATTTTTTTCATTATATATTCATTACTATTACTCTATATATATTACCAGATTTTTTTCATTAAGACAGGCCCAACACCTCACTTGGCACATGAAGAGGGGTAGGTTACCAGATACACCTCGGACATGAGACGTTAGCAGGTTTAGGTCACCCGGACATGAACATTACATTGCTATACCGTTTATATAAAGTCCATGTTCACTTATAAAACACAGACAGTCCTGTCATGATCTTCTTCCTCCTCCTCGTCTGGAACCTATCGGCATGGTAACACATTGTATGGTAACATGATTTGCCTGATGACGTGGGAGATCACGGCAACGTGAGGGCTGGCGATAGGGTGGAAACGGAGGGATGGAGGGAGCGAGAGAGGAGAAAATAGATACAGTAAATAAAGGGAGAGAAAGAGAGAATAGTGAGGGAGGCAGAGAGAAAGAGGGCGAGAGGGAGAGAGAAAGGGCTTCAGAGAGAAAGTGAGGGAGAGAGAGAGAATAATGAGGGGAGAGACAGACAGAATAGTGAGGGGGAGAGAGAGAAATAGTGAGGGGCAAAATTATGAGGGGACAGATTAGAGAATATGAGGGGAGAGAGAGAGAATATTAGGGGATAGATATATTTTTTTCAGTGAGGGGGAGAGAGCCAAATAGTGAGGGGGAGAGAGAAAGAGGGGGAGAGAGAGAATAGTGAGGGGGAGAGAGAGAGAATAGTGAGGGGGAGAGAGAATAGTGAGGGGGGGAAAGAGAATAGTACCAGATAGACCTCACTAGTGAGGGGAGCAGGTTTGAGGGGGTAGAGAGAATAGTGAGGGGGAGATAGAGAGAATAGTGAGGGGGAGAGAGAGAAGGTGAGGGGGAGAGAGAGAATAGTGAGGGGGAGAGAGAGAGCTAGTGAGGGGAGAGATAGAAGTGAGGGGAGAGAGAAAATAGTGAGGGGAGAGAGAGAGAATAGTGAGGGGGAGAGAAGAATAGTGAGGGGGAGAGAGAGAATAGTGAGGGGAGAGAGAGAATAGTGAGCCTGAGAGAGAATAGTGGGGGGAGAGAGAATAGTGAGGGGAGAGAGAGAATAGTGAGGGGAGAGAGAGAATAGGAGGGGGAGGAGAGAATAGTGAGGGAGAGAGGGAGTGAGGGGAGAGGAGAAAATAGATACAGTAAATAAAGGGAGAGAGAATAGAGAGAATAGTGAGGGGGAGGCAGAGAGAAAGTGAGGGAGAGGGAGAGAGAAGTGAGGGGAGAGGGAGAGAGTGAGGGAGAGAGAGAGAATAGTGAGGGGAGAGAGAGAGAGAATAGTGAGGGGAGAGAGAGAATAGTGAGGGGAGAGAGAGAGAAATAGTGAGGGGAGAGAGAGAATAGTGAGGGGGGAGAGAGAGAATAGTGAGGGGGAGAGAGAGAATAGTGAGGGGGAGAGAGAGAGAATAGTGAGGGGGGAGAGAGAGAATAGTGAGGGGGAGAGAGAGAGAATAGTGAGGGGGGAGAGAGAATAGTGAGGGGGAGAGAGAGAATAGTGAGGGGGAGAGAGAGAATAGTGAGGGGGGAGAGGGGAGAGAATAGTGAGGGGGAGAGAGAGAATAGTGAGGGGGAGAGAGAGAGAGAATAGTGAGGGGGAGAGAGAGAATGGTGAGGGGGAGGAGAGAGAGAATAGGGGAGGAGAGAATAGTGAGAGAGAGAGAATAGTGAGGGGGAGAGAGAGAATAGTGAGGGGGAGAGAGAGAATAGTGAGGGGGAGAGAGAGAGAGAATAGTGAGGGGAGAGAGAGAGAATAGTGAGGGGGAGAGAGAGAGAATAGTGAGGGGGAGAGAGAGAATAGTGAGGGGAGAGAGAGAGATAGTGAGGGGGAGAGAGAGAGAATAGTGAGGGGAGAGAGAGAGAATAGTGAGGGGAGAGTGAGGGGAGAGAATAGTGAGGGGGAGAGAGAGAATAGTGAGGGGGAGAGAGAGAATAGTGAGGGGGAGAGAGAATAGTGAGGGTGGAGAGAGAGAATAGTGAGGGGAGAGAGAATAGTGAGGGGAGAGAGAGGGGAGAGAGAGAATAGTGAGGGGGAGAGAGAATAGTGAGGGGAGAGAGAATAGTGAGGGGAGAGAGAGAGAATAGTGAGGGGAGAGAGAGAGAATAGTGAGGGGGAGAGAGAGAGGGGAGAGAGAATAGTGAGGGGAGAGAGAGAGATAGTGAGGGGAGAGAGAGAGAATAGTGAGGGGAGAGAGTGAGGGGAGAGAGAGAATAGTGAGGGGGAGAGAGAGATAGTGAGGGGGAGAGAGAGAATAGTGAGGGGGAGAGAGAGAGAATAGTGAGGGGGAGAGAGAGAGAGATAGTAGGGGGGGAGAGAGAATAGTGAGGGGGAGAGAGAGAATAGTGAGGGGGAGAGAGAGAATAGTGAGGGGGAGAGAGAGAATAGAGGGGAGAGAGAGAGGGGGAGAGAGAGAGGGGGGAGAGAGAGAATAGTGAGGGGGAGAGAGAGAATAGTGAGGGGGAGAGAGAGGGGGAGAAGAGAGAATAGTGAGGGGAGAGAGAGAATAGTGAGGGGAGAGAGAGAATAGTGAGGGGGAGAGAGAGAATAGTGAGGGGGAGAGAGAGTGAGGGGGAGAGAGAGAATAGTGAGGGGGAGAGAGAGTGAGGGGTGAGGGGAGAGAGAGAATAGTGAGGGGGAGAGAGAGAATAGTGAGGGGAGAGAGAGAATAGTGAGGGGGAGAGAGAGAATAGTGAGGGGAGAGAGAGAATAGTGAGGGGGAGAGAGAGAGAATAGTGAGGGGGAGAGAGAGAGAGAGAATAGTGAGGGGAGAGAGAGAATAGTGAGGGGGAGAGAGAGAGAATAGTGAGGGGGAGAGAGAGAGAGAGAGAGAGAGAGAATAGTGAGGGGGAGAGAGAGAATAGTGAGGGGGGAGAGAGAGAGAGAATAGTGAGGGGGGAGAGAGAGAATAGTGAGGGGAGAGAGAGAGAATAGTGAGGGGGGAGAGAGAGAATAGTGAGGGGAGAGAGAGACGTTGCCGAGACGCTGTATATGTCGTGTCAAAGGGGACCTCTTATTCCGCCATCTGTACCACTTCATCTCTCCAGGCTGAACAGAGCCCTTCGTTCCAGTTCAATCAGCCCGTAACCACGCTAAGTAAACTTAAACTATACTTTCTCTATTGTGCAGTAGAGGTTAACATGGTACTGATCCTCTAGAACCCTTGACCCCCCCCCCACCAGAGCCCTAACCCCAGACTCAACACTGTGCTGTGTTAATAACAGGGAGGGAGGGGTATGTTATGGAAGGAGGAGAGAATAACATCGGAATCTGGCCTCTGGAGGCGGGGCTTGTACAGGAAGTTCTGCCATTCCGAAGCCCTTTACATCCAACCAGCTGTCATCTCCTCCTCTCCGTCCAGAACAGTGACGATTCCAGAACAGTGACGATTCCAGAACAGTGACGATTCCAGAACACTCACAATTCCAGAACACTCACAATTCCAGAACACACACTTCAGGAGCAGAGTTACATTTTGGTCACATTAAAATTCCAGCGATTCATAAACATGACAACAGCATAACCATTCAACAGAGAAGACCAAATCGTATATCTATATATTATATATATATATATTTATAATATGACTGAACCAATGCATGACTCTCTCTCAGAGAGGAGCCTGTTTTCTGTAAATATAAACGCTCTTCATGCTGACAATGTACACATCACATACCATAACTACAATTCATCACATGAGGCTGTAACTGCTTGTTAAGCTGTGACAGGACAGCCTAGCGGCCAAGAGTTCTCCTCTGTAATGGAGTGGTCCTCTGTCCTTTAGTGGACAGAGGAGGATGGAGAGAGAGAGAAGCGTTGTGCCTGCGGAGGGAAGGAGGAAGTCCTGAGGCAGGCTGCGTTGACACGGGGACGGCCATCTGTTGTCACGGTTACTCCAACATGGCGTCAAGCTGGTCGGCCAGGTCGTCAAACATGCTGCCGATGTCGTCAAGGATACTGACCGTCGTCTTCTCCTCTGCAACCCAACTACACACACACGGGCGGACGGACACACACACACACACACAACGAAGCATTGTGAGGATAATGCGTCTGTCTGGTATAGTGTCTTTATCTGTTTTAATTGTACAGTAAATCAAGTTATTATATTCTGTAACGCAGCAGGTGGGAAAGAAAGGTCTGAAACTAGATCCCCTACAAACTGGTCTGAAACTAGATCTCCCTACTGTTCTGAAACTAGATCCGCTACTGGTCTGAAAGTAGATCCCCTACATAATACTCTGAAACTAGATCCCCCTACATACTGGTCTGAAACTAGATCCCCTACTGGTCTGAAACTAGATCCCCATATATACTGGTCTGAAACTAGATCCCCCTACATACTGGTCTGAAACTAGATCCCCCTATATACTGGTCTGAAACTAGATCCCCCTACATACTGGTCTGAAACTAGATCCCCTACATACTGGTCTGAAACTAGATCCCCCTACATACTGGTCTGAAACTAGATCCCCTACATACTGGTCTGAAACTATATCTCCCTACTGTTCTGAAACTAGATCCGCTACATACTGGTCTGAAACTAGATCCCCTACTGGTCTGAAAGTAGATCCCCTACATAATACTCTGAAACTAGATCCCCCTACATACTGGTCTAAAACTAGATCCCCTACATACTGGTCTGAAACTAGATCCCCCTACATACTGGTCTGAAACTAGATCCCCTACATTCTGGTCTGAAACTAGATCCCCCCTACATTCTGGTCTGAAACTATATCCCCTACTGGTCTGAAACTAGATCCCCTACATACTGGTCTGAAACTAGATCCCCTACATACTGTTCTGAAACTAGATCCCTTAGATACTGGTCTGAAACTAGATCCCCTACATACTGCTTTGAAACTAGATCCCCCTACATACTGGTCTGAAACTAGATCCCCTACATACTAGTCTGAAACGAGATCCCCTACATACTGGTCTGAAACTAGATCCCCTACATACTGGTCTGAAACTAGATCCCCTACATACTGGTCTGAAACTAGATCCCCCTACATACTGGTCTGAAACTAGATCCCCTACATACTGGTCTGAAACTAGATCCCCCTACATACTGGTCTGAAACTAGATCCCCTACATACTGGTCTGAAACTAGATCTCCCTACTGTTCTGAAACTAGATCCGCTACATACTGGTCTGAAACTAGATCCCCTACTGGTCTGAAAGTAGATCCCCTACATAATACTCTGAAACTAGATCCCCCTACATACTGGTCTAAAACTAGATTCCCTACATACTGGTCTGAAACTAGATCCCCCTACATACTGGTCTGAAACTAGATCCCCATACATACTGGTCTGAAACTAGATCTCCCTACTGTTCTGAAACTAGATCCACTACATACTGGTCTGAAACTAGATCCTCTACTGGTCTGAAAGTAGATCCCCTACATAATACTATGAAACTGGATCCCCTACATACTGGTCTAAAACTAGATCCCCTACATACTGGTCTGAAACTAGATCCCCCTACATACTGGTCTGAAACTAGATCCCCCTACATTCTGGTCTGAAACTAGATCCCCCTACATTCTGGTCTGAAACTAGATCCCCTACATATTGGTTTGAAACTAGATCCCCCTACATACTGGTCTGAAACTAGATCCCCTACATACTAGTCTGAAACTAGATCCCCTACATACTGCTTTGAAACTAGATCCCCCTACATACTGGTCTGAAACTAGATCCCCTACATACTAGTCTGAAACTAGATCCCCTACATACTAGTCTGAAACTAGATCCCCTACATACTAGTCTGAAACGAGATCCCCTACATACTGGTCTGAAACTAGATCCCCTACATACTGCTTTGAAACTAGATCCCCTACATACTGGTCTGAAACTAGATCCCCTACATACTAGTCTGAAACTAGATCCCCCTACATACTGGTCTGAAACTAGATCCCCTACATACTAGTCTGAAACTAGATCCCCTACATACTGGTCTGAAACTAGGTTCCCTACATACTGGTCTGAAACTAGATCCCTTAGATACTGATCTGAAACTAGATCTGCTACTGGTCTGGAACTAGATCCCCCTACATACTGGTCTGAAACCAGATCCCCTACATTCTAGTCTGAAACTAGATCCCCTACATACTAGTCTTAAACTAGATCCCTTACATACTGGTCTGAAACTAGATGCCCTACATACTGGTCTGAAACTAGATCCCCCTACATACTGGTCTGACAATAGATCCCCTACTGGTCTGAAACTAGATCCCCTACTGGTCTGGAACTAGATCCCCTACTGGTCTGGAACTAGATCCCCCTACATACTGCTTTGAAACTAGATCCCCTACTGGTCTGAAATGAGATCCCCTACATACTGGTCTGAAACTAGATCCCTTAGATACTGATCTGAAACTAGATCTGCTACTGGTCTGGAACTAGATCCCCCTACATACTGGTCTGACAATAGATCCCCTACTGGTCTGAAAATAGATCCCCTACTGGTCTGGAACTAGATCCCCTACATACTAGTCTGAAACTAGATCCCCTACATACTAGTCTTAAACTAGATCCCTTACATACTGGTCTGAAACTAGATGCCCTACATACTGGTCTGAAACTAGATCCCCCTACATACTGGTCTGACAATAGATCCCCCACTGGTCTGAAACTAGATCCCCTAAAAACTGGTAAAACTAGATCCTTTACATACTAACTAGATCCCCTACATACTGGTCTGAAACTAGATCCCCTACATACTGTTTTGAAACTAGATCCCCCTACATACTGGTCTAAAACTACATCCCCTACATACTGGTCTGAAACTAGATCCCCCTACATACTGGTCTGAAACTACATCCCCCTACATACTGGTCTGAAACTAGATCCCCTACATACTGGTCTGAAACTAGATCCCCTACTGGTCTGAAAGTAGATCCCCTACATAATACTCTGAAACTAGATCCCCCTACATACTGGTCTGAAACTAGATCCCCTACTGGTCTGAAAGTAGATCCCCTACATAATACTCTGAAACTAGATCCCCCTACATACTGGTCTAAAACTAGATTCCCTACATACTGGTCTGAAACTAGATCCCCATACATACTGGTCTGAAACTAGATCCCCCTACATACTGGTCTGAAACTAGATCCCCTACATACTGGTCTGAAACTAGATCCCCTACTGGTCTGAAACTAGATCCCCTACATACTGGTCTGAAACTAGATCCCCTACATACTGGTCTGACAATAGATCCCCTACTGGTCTGAAACTAGATCCCCCTAGATACTGGTCTGACAATAGATCCCCTACTGGTCTGAAACTAGATCCCCCTACATACTGGTCTGAAACTAGATCCCCGAAAAACTGGTAAAACTAGATCCTTTACATACTAACTAGATCCCCTACATACTGGTCTGAAACTAGATCCCCTACATACTGCTTTGAAACTAGATCCCCTACATACTAGTCTGAAACAAGATCCCCTACATACTGGTCTGAAACGAGATCCCCTACATACTGGTCTGAAACTAGATCCCCTACATACTGGTCTGAAACTAGATCCCCTACATACTAGTCTGAAACTATATCTCCCTACATACTTGTCTGAAACTAGATCCCCTACATACTGGTCTGAAACTAGATCCCCTACATACTAGTCTGAATCTAGATCCCTTACATACTGGTCTGAAACTAGATCCCCTACATACTGGTCTGAAACTAGATCCCTACATACTGGTCTGAAACTAGATCCCCTACATACTGGTCTGAAACTAAATCCCCTACATACTGGTCTGAAACTAGATCCCCTACATACTAGTCTGAAACTAGATCCCCTACATAGTAGTCTGAATCTAGATCCCCTACACAATGGTCTGAGACTAGAACCCCCTACATACTGGCCTGAAACTAGATCCGCTACATACTGGTCTGAAACTAGATCCCCCTACATACTGGTCTGAAACTAGATCCCCCTACATACTGGTCTGAAACTAGATCCCCTACATACTAGTCTGAATCTAGATCCCCTACACAATGGTCTGAGACTAGGACCCCTACATACTGGTCTGAAACTAGATCCCCTACATACTGGTCTGACAATAGATCCCTACTGGTCTGAAACTATATCCCCCTAGATACTGGTCTGACAATAGATCCCCTACTGGTCTGAAACTAGATCCCCCTACATACTGGTCTGAAACTAGATCCCCGAAAAACTGGTAAAACTAGATCCTTTGCATACTAACTAGATCCCCTACATACTGGTCTGAAAATTAATCCCCTACATACTAGTCTGAAACAAGATCCCTACATACTGGTATGAAACGAGATCCCCTACATACTGGTCTGAAACTAGATCCCTACATACTGGTCTGAAACTAAATCACCTACATACTGGTCTGAAACTAAATCCCCTACATACTGGTCTGAAACTAGATCCCCTACATACTAGTCTGAAACTAGATCCCCTACATAGTAGTCTGAATCTAGATCCCCTACACAATGGTCTGAGACTAGAACCCCCTACATACTGGCCTGAAACTAGATCCGCTACATACTGGTCTGAAACTAGATCCCCCTACATACTGGTCTGAAACTAGATCCCATACATACTGGTCTGAAACTAGATCCCCCTACATACTGGTCTGGAACTAGATCCCCTACATACGGGTCTGAACCCAGATCCCTTACATACTAGTCTGAAACTAGATCCCCTACATACTGGTCTGAAACTAGATCCCCTACATACTGGTCTGAAACTAGATCCCCCTACATACTGGTCTGAAAATAGATCCCCTACTGGTGTGGAACTAGATCCCCTACATACTAGTCTGAAACTAGATCCCCTTACATACTGGTCTGACAATAGATCCCCTACTGGTCTGAAACTAGATCCCCCTAGATACTGGTCTGACAATAGATCCCTACTGGTCTGAAACTAGATCCCCCTACATACTGGTCTGAAACTAGATCCCCTAAAAACTGGTCAAACTAGATCCTTTACATACTAACTAGATCCCTACATACTGGTCTGAAACTAGATCCCCTACATACTAGTCTGAAACGAGATCCCCTACATACTGGTCTGAAATGAGATCCCTACATACTGGTCTGAAACGAGATCCCCGACATACTGGTCTGAAACTAGATCCCCTACATACTGGTCTGAAACTAGATCCCCTACATACTAGTCTGAAACTATATCTCCCTACATACTGGTCTGAAACTAGATCCCCCTACATACTGGTCTGAAACTAGATCCCCCTACATACTGGTCTGGAACTAGATCCCCTACATACGGGTCTGAACCCAGATCCCTTACATACTAGTCTGAAACTAGATCCCCTACATACTGGTCTGAAACTAGATCCCCTACATACTGGTCTGAAACTAGATCCCCTACATACTGGTCTGAAAATAGATCCCCTACTGGTGTGGAACTAGATCCCCTACATACTAGTCTGAAACTAGATCCCCCTACATACTGGTCTGACAATAGATCCCCTACTGGTCTGAAACTAGATCCCCCTAGATACTGGTCTGACAATAGATCCCCTACTGGTCTGAAACTAGATCCCCCTACATACTGGTCTGAAACTAGATCCCCTAAAAACTGGTCAAACTAGATCCTTTACATACTAACTAGATCCCCTACATACTGGTCTGAAACTAGATCCCCTACATACTGCTTTGAAACTAGATCCCCTACATACTAGTCTGAAACGAGATCCCCTACATACTGGTCTGAAACGAGATCCCCTACATACTGGTCTGACAATAGATCCCCTACTGGTCTGAAACTAGATCCCCCTAGATACTGGTCTGACAATAGATCCCCTACTGGTCTGAAACTAGATCCCCCTACATACTGGTCTGAAACTAGATCCCCTACATACTGGTCTGAAACTAGATCCCCTACATACTGGTCTGAACCCAGATCCCTTACATACTAGTCTGAAACTAGATCCCCTACATACTGGTCTGAAACTAGATCCCCTACATACTGGTCTGAAACTAGATCCCCTACTGGTCTGAAAATAGATCCCCTACTGGTGTGGAACTAGATCCCCTACATACTAGTCTGAAACTAGATCCCCCTACATACTGGTCTGACAATAGATCCCCTACTGGTCTGAAACTAGATCCCCCTAGATACTGGTCTGACAATAGATCCCCTACTGGTCTGAAACTAGATCCCCCTACATACTGGTCTGAAACTAGATCCCCTAAAAACTGGTCAAACTAGATCCTTTACATACTAACTAGATCCCCTACATACTGGTCTGAAACTAGATCCCCTACATACTAGTCTGAAACTAGATCCCCTACATACTGGTCTGAAACGAGATCCCCTACATACTGGTCTGAAACGAGATCCCCTACATACTGGTCTGAAACTAGATCCCCTACATACTGGTCTGAAACTAGATCCCCTACATACTAGTCTGAAACTATATCTCCCTACATACTTGTCTGAAACTAGATCCCCCTACATACTGGTCTGAAACTAGATCCCCTACATACTAGTCTGAATCTAGATCCCTTACATACTGGTCTGAAACTAGATCCCCTACATACTGGTCTGAAACTAGATCCCCTACATACTGCTTTGAAACGAGATCCCCTACATACTGGTCTGAAACTAGATCCCTAAGATACTGATCTGGAACTAGATCCCCCTACATACTGGTCTGAAACCAGATCCCCTACATACTAGTCTGAAACTAGATCCCCTACATACTGGTCTGAAACTGGATCCCCTACATACTAGTCTGAAACTAGATCCCCTACATACTAGTCTTAAACTAGATCCCTTACATACTGGTCTGAAACTAGATCCCCTACATACTGGTCTGAAACTAGATCCCCCTACATACTGGTCTGACAATAGATCCGCTAAAAACTGGTAAAACTAGATCCTTTACATACTAACTAGATCCCCTACATACTGGTCTGAAACTAGATCCCCTACATACTGCTTTGAAAATAGATCCTCTACATACTAGTCTGAAACGAGATCCCCTACATACTGGTCTGAAACGAGATCCCCTACATACTGGTCTGAAACTAGATCCCCTACATACTGGTCTGAAACTAGATCCCTACATACTGGTCTAAAACTAGATCCTCCTACATACTGGTGTGAAACTAGATCCCCTACATACTGGTCTGAAACTAGATCCCCTATAACCTGGTCTGAAACTAGATCCCCCTACATACTAGTCTGAAACTAGAGCCCTTACATACTGGTCTGAAACTAGATCCCCTACATATTGGTCTGAAACTAGATCCCCTACATAGTAGTCTGAATCTAGATCCCTACACAATGGTCTGAGACTAGAACCCCTACATACTGGCCTGAAACTAGATCCGCTACATACTGGTCTGAAACTAGATCCCCTACATACTGGTCTGAAACTAGATCCCCTACATACTGGTCTGAAAATAGATCCCCTACTGGTGTGGAACTAGATCCCTACATACTAGTCTGAAACTAGATCCCCCTACATACTGGTCTGACAATAGATCCCCTACTGGTCTGAAACTAGATCCCCTAGATACTGGTCTGACAATAGATCCCCTACTGGTCTGAAACTAGATCCCCCTACATACTGGTCTGAAACTAGATCCCCTACATACTGGTCTGGAACTAGATCCCCTACATACGGGTCTGAACCCAGATCCCTTACATACTAGTCTGAAACTAGATCCCCTACATACTGGTCTGAAACTAGATCCCCTACATACTGGTCTGAAACTAGATCCCCCTACATACTGGTCTGACAATAGATCCCATACTGGTCTGGAAATAGATCCCCTACTGGTGTGGAACTAGATCCCCTACATACTAGTCTGAAACTAGATCCCCTACATACTGGTCTGACAATAGATCCCCTACTGGTCTGAAACTAGATCCCCTACATACTAGTCTGAATCTAGATCCCCTACACAATGGTCTGAGACTAGGACCCCCTACATACTGGTCTGAAACTAGATCCCCCTACATACTGGTCTGACAATAGATCCCCTACTGGTCTGAAACTGTATCCCCCTAGATACTGGTCTGACAATAGATCCCCTACTGGTCTGAAACTAGATCCCCCTACATACTGGTCTGAAACTAGATCCCCGAAAAACTGGTAAAACTAGATCCTTTACATACTAACTAGATCCCCTACATACTGGTCTGAAACTAGATCCCCTACATACTGATTTGAAACTAGATCCCCTACATACTAGTCTGAAACAAGATCCCCTACATACTGGTCTGAAACTAGATCCCCTACATACTGGTCTGAAACTAAATCCCCTACATACTGGTCTGAAACTAGATCCCCTACATACTAGTCTGAAACTAGATCCCCTACATAGTAGTCTGAATCTAGATCCCCTACACAATGGTCTGAGACTAGAACCCCCTACATACTGGCCTGAAACTAGATCCGCTACATACTGGTCTGAAACTAGATCCCCCTACATACTGGTCTGAAACTAGATCCCATACATACTGGTCTGAAACTAGATCCCCCTACATACTAGTCTGAATCTAGATCCCCTACACAATGGTCTGAGACTAGGACCCCTACATACTGGTCTGAAACTAGATCCCCCTACATACTGGTCTGACAATAGATCCCCTACTGGTCTGAAACTATATCCCCTAGATACTGGTCTGACAATAGATCCCCTACTGGTCTGAAACTAGATCCCCCTACATACTGGTCTGAAACTAGATCCCCGAAAAACTGGTAAAACTAGATCCTTTGCATACTAACTAGATCCCCTACATACTGGTCTGAAAATAGATCCCCTACATACTAGTCTGAAACAAGATCCCTACATACTGGTATGAAACGAGATCCCCTACATACTGGTCTGAAACTAGATCCCCTACATACTGGTCTGAAACTAAATCCCCTACATACTGGTCTGAAACTAGATCCCCTACATACTAGTCTGAAACTAGATCCCCTACATAGTAGTCTGAATCTAGATCCCCTACACAATGGTCTGAGACTAGAACCCCTACATACTGGCCTAAAACTAGATCCGCTACATACTGGTCTGAAACTAGATCCCCCTACATACTGGTCTGAAACTAGATCCCCCTACATACTGGTCTGGAACTAGATCCCCTACATACGGGTCTGAACCCAGATCCCTTACATACTAGTCTGAAACTAGATCCCCTACATACTGGTCTGAAACTAGATCCCCTACATACTGGTCTGAAACTAGATCCCCTACATACTGGTCTGAAAATAGATCCCCTACTGGTGTGGAACTAGATCCCCTACATACTAGTCTGAAACTAGATCCCCTTACATACTGGTCTGACAATAGATCCCTACTGGTCTGAAACTAGATCCCCTAGATACTGGTCTGACAATAGATCCCCTACTCGTCTGAAACTAGATCCCCTACATACTGGTCTGAAACTAGATCCCCTAAAAACTGGTCAAACTAGATCCTTTACATACTAACTAGATCCCCTACATACTGGTCTGAAACTAGATCCCCTACATACTGCTTTGAAACTAGATCCCCTACATACTAGTCTGAAACGAGATCCCCTACATACTGGTCTGAAACGAGATCCCCTACATACTGGTCTGAAACTAGATCCCCTACATACTGGTCTGAAACTAGATCCCCTACATACTGGTCTGAAACTAGATCCCCTACATACTAGTCTGAAACTATATCTCCCTACATACTGGTCTGAAACTAGATCCCCCTACATACTGGTCTGAAACTAGATCCCCTACATACTAGTCTGAATCTAGATCCCTTACATACTGGTCTGAAACTAGATCCCCTACATACTGGTCTGAAACTAGATCCCCTACATACTGCTTTGAAACGAGATCCCCTACATACTGGTCTGAAACTAGATCCCTAAGATACTGATCTGGAACTAGATCCCCCTACATACTGGCCTGAAACCAGATCCCCTACATACTAGTCTGAAACTAGATCCCCTACATACTGGTCTGAAACTGGATCCCCTACATACTAGTCTGAAACTAGATCCCCTACATACTAGTCTTAAACTAGATCCCTTACATACTGGTCTGAAACTAGATCCCTACATACTGGTCTGAAACTAGATCCCCCTACATACTGGTCTGACAATAGATCCCCTACTGGTCTGAAACTAGATCCCCCTACATACTGGTCTGAAACTAGATCCCCTAAAAACTGGTAAAACTAGATCCTTTACATACTAACTAGATCCCCTACATACTGGTCTGAAACTAGATCCCCTACATACTGCTTTGAAACTAGATCCTCTACATACTAGTCTGAAACGAGATCCCCTACATACTGGTCTGAAACGAGATCCCCTACATACTGGTCTGAAACTAGATCCCTACATACTGGTCTGAAACTAGATCCCCTACATACTGGTCTAAAACTAGATCCTCCTACATACTGGTGTGAAACTAGATCCCCCTACATACTGGTCTGAAACTAGATCCCCTATAACCTGGTCTGAAACTAGATCCCCCTACATACTAGTCTGAAACTAGAGCCCTTACATACTGGTCTGAAACTAGATCCCCTACATATTGGTCTGAAACTAGATCCCCTACATAGTAGTCTGAATCTAGATCCCTACACAATGGTCTGAGACTAGAACCCCCTACATACTGGCCTGAAACTAGATCCGCTACATACTGGTCTGAAACTAGATCCCCCTACATACTGGTCTGAAACTAGATCCCCCTACATACTGGTCTGAAAATAGATCCCCTACTGGTGTGGAACTAGATCCCCTACATACTAGTCTGAAACTAGATCCCCTACATACTGGTCTGACAATAGATCCCTACTGGTCTGAAACTAGATCCCCTAGATACTGGTCTGACAATAGATCCCCTACTGGTCTGAAACTAGATCCCCTACATACTGGTCTGAAACTAGATCCCCCTACATACTGGTCTGGAACTAGATCCCCTACATACGGGTCTGAACCCAGATCCCTTACATACTAGTCTGAAACTAGATCCCCTACATACTGGTCTGAAACTAGATCCCCTACATACTGGTCTGAAACTAGATCCCCTACATACTGGTCTGACAATAGATCCCATACTGGTCTGAAAATAGATCCCCTACTGGTGTGGAACTAGATCCCCTACATACTAGTCTGAAACTAGATCCCCCTACATACTGGTCTGACAATAGATCCCCTACTGGTCTGAAACTAGATCCCCTACATACTAGTCTGAATCTAGATCCCCTACACAATGGTCTGAGACTAGGACCCCTACATACTGGTCTGAAACTAGATCCCCTACATACTGGTCTGACAATAGATCCCCTACTGGTCTGAAACTATATCCCCTAGATACTGGTCTGACAATAGATCCCCTACTGGTCTGAAACTAGATCCCCCTACATACTGGTCTGAAACTAGATCCCCGAAAAACTGGTAAAACTAGATCCTTTACATACTAACTAGATCCCTACATACTGGTCTGAAACTAGATCCCCTACATACTAGTCTGAAACAAGATCCCTACATACTGGTCTGAAACGAGATCCCCTACATACTGGTCTGAAACTAGATCCCCTACATACTGGTCTGAAACTAAATCCCTACATACTGGTCTGAAACTAGATCCCCTACATACTAGTCTGAAACTAGATCCCCTACATAGTAGTCTGAATCTAGATCCCTACACAATGGTCTGAGACTAGAACCCCTACATACTGGCCTGAAACTAGATCCGCTACATACTGGTCTGAAACTAGATCCCCTACATACTGGTCTGAAACTAGATCCCCCTACATACTGGTCTGAAACTAGATCCCCTACATACTAGTCTGAATCTAGATCCCCTACACAATGGTCTGAGACTAGGACCCCTACATACTGGTCTGAAACTAGATCCCCTACATACTGGTCTGACAATAGATCCCCTACTGGTCTGAAACTATATCCCCTAGATACTGGTCTGACAATAGATCCCCTACTGGTCTGAAACTAGATCCCCTACATACTGGTCTGAAACTAGATCCCCGAAAAACTGGTAAAACTAGATCCTTTGCATACTAACTAGATCCCCTACATACTGGTCTGAAAATAGATCCCCTACATACTAGTCTGAAACAAGATCCCCTACATACTGGTATGAAACGAGATCCCCTACATACTGGTCTGAAACTAGATCCCCTACATACTGGTCTGAAACTAAATCCCTACATACTGGTCTGAAACTAGATCCCTACATACTAGTCTGAAACTAGATCCCCTACATAGTAGTCTGAATCTAGATCCCCTACACAATGGTCTGAGACTAGAACCCCTACATACTGGCCTAAAACTAGATCCGCTACATACTGGTCTGAAACTAGATCCCCCTACATACTGGTCTGAAACTAGATCCCCCTACATACTGGTCTGGAACTAGATCCCTACATACGGGTCTGAACCCAGATCCCTTACATACTAGTCTGAAACTAGATCCCCTACATACTGGTCTGAAACTAGATCCCCTACATACTGGTCTGAAACTAGATCCCCCTACATACTGGTCTGAAAATAGATCCCCTACTGGTGTGGAACTAGATCCCCTACATACTAGTCTGAAACTAGATCCCCTTACATACTGGTCTGACAATAGATCCCTACTGGTCTGAAACTAGATCCCCCTAGATACTGGTCTGACAATAGATCCCCTACTCGTCTGAAACTAGATCCCCCTACATACTGGTCTGAAACTAGATCCCCTACATACTGGTCTGGAACTAGATCCCCTACATACTGGTCTGAAACTAGATCCCCTACATACTGCTTTGAAACTAGATCCCCTACATACTAGTCTGAAACGAGATCCCCTACATACTGGTCTGAAACGAGATCCCTACATACTGGTCTGAAACGAGATCCCCGACATACTGGTCTGAAACTAGATCCCCTACATACTGGTCTGAAACTAGATCCCTACATACTAGTCTGAAACTATATCTCCCTACATACTGGTCTGAAACTAGATCCCCTACATACTGGTCTGAAACTAGATCCCCTACATACTAGTCTGAATCTAGATCCCTTACATACTGGTCTGAAACTAGATCCCCTACATACTGGTCTGAAACTAGATCCCCTACATACTGCTTTGAAACGAGATCCCCTACATACTGGTCTGAAACTAGATCCCTAAGATACTGATCTGGAACTAGATCCCCCTACATACTGGTCTGAAACCAGATCCCCTACATACTAGTCTGAAACTAGATCCCCTACATACTGGTCTGAAACTGGATCCCCTACATACTAGTCTGAAACTAGATCCCCTACATACTAGTCTTAAACTAGATCCCTTACATACTGGTCTGAAACTAGATCCCTACATACTGGTCTGAAACTAGATCCCCCTACATACTGGTCTGACAATAGATCCCTACTGGTCTGAAACTAGATCCCCCTACATACTGGTCTGAAACTAGATCCCCTAAAAACTGGTAAAACTAGATCCTTTACATACTAACTAGATCCCCTACATACTGGTCTGAAACTAGATCCCCTACATACTGCTTTGAAACTAGATCCTCTACATACTAGTCTGAAACGAGATCCCCTACATACTGGTCTGAAACGAGATCCCCTACATACTGGTCTGAAACTAGATCCCCTACATACTGGTCTGAAACTAGATCCCCTACATACTGGTCTAAAACTAGATCCTCCTACATACTGGTGTGAAACTAGATCCCCTACATACTGGTCTGAAACTAGATCCCCCTATAACCTGGTCTGAAACTAGATCCCCTACATACTAGTCTGAAACTAGAGCCCTTACATACTGGTCTGAAACTAGATCCCCTACATATTGGTCTGAAACTAGATCCCCTACATAGTAGTCTGAATCTAGATCCCCTACACAATGGTCTGAGACTAGAACCCCTACATACTGGCCTGAAACTAGATCCGCTACATACTGGTCTGAAACTAGATCCCCTACATACTGGTCTGAAACTAGATCCCCCTACATACTGGTCTGAAAATAGATCCCCTACTGGTGTGGAACTAGATCCCCTACATACTAGTCTGAAACTAGATCCCCCTACATACTGGTCTGACAATAGATCCCCTACTGGTCTGAAACTAGATCCGCTACATACTGGTCTGAAACTAGATCCCCCTACATACTGGTCTGAAACTAGATCCCATACATACTGGTCTGAAACTAGATCCCCCTACATACTGGTCTGGAACTAGATCCCCTACATACGGGTCTGAACCCAGATCCCTTACATACTAGTCTGAAACTAGATCCCCTACATACTGGTCTGAAACTAGATCCCCTACATACTGGTCTGAAACTAGATCCCCCTACATACTGGTCTGACAATAGATCCCCTACTGGTCTGAAAATAGATCCCCTACTGGTGTGGAACTAGATCCCCTACATACTAGTCTGAAACTAGATCCCCTACATACTGGTCTGACAATAGATCCCCTACTGGTCTGAAACTAGATCCCCCTAGATACTGGTCTGACAATAGATCCCCTACTGGTCTGAAACTAGATCCCCCTACATACTGGTCTGAAACTAGATCCCCTACATACTGGTCTGAAACTAGATCCCCTACATACTAGTCTGAAACTAGATCCCCTACATAGTAGTCTGAATCTAGATCCCCTACACAATGGTCTGAGACTAGAACCCCCTACATACTGGCCTGAAACTAGATCCCCTACAAACTGGTCTGAATCTAGATCCCTTACATACTGGTCTGAAACTAGATCCCCTACATACTGGTCTGAAACTATATCCCCTACATACTGCTTTGAAACTAGATCCCCCTACATACTGGTCTGAAACGAGATCCCCTACATACTGGTCTGAAACTAGATCCCTTAGATACTGATCTGGAACTAGATCCCCCTACATACTGGTCTGGAACTAGATCCCCTACATACGGGTCTGAACCCAGATCCCTTACATACTAGTCTGAAACTAGATCCCCTACATACTGGTCTGAAACTAGATCCCCTACATACTGGTCTGAAACTAGATCCCCTACATACTGGTCTGACAATAGATCCCATACTGGTCTGGAAATAGATCCCCTACTGGTGTGGAACTAGATCCCCTACATACTAGTCTGAAACTAGATCCCCTACATACTGGTCTGAAACTAGATCCCCCTACATACTGGTCTGACAATAGATCCCATACTGGTCTGGAAATAGATCCCCTACTGGTGTGGAACTAGATCCCCTACATACTAGTCTGAAACTAGATCCCCTACTGGTCTGAAACTAGATCCCCCTACATACTAGTCTGAAACTAGATCCCCTACATACTGGTCTGAAACTGGATCCCCTACATACTAGTCTGAAACGAGATCCCCTACATACTGGTCTGAGACTAGGACCCCCTACATACTGGCCTGAAACTAGATCCCATACATACTGGTCTGAAACTAGATCCCCCTACATACTGGTCTGGAACTAGATCCCCTACTTAATGGTCTGAAACTAGATCCCTCTACATACTGGTCTGAAACTAGATCCCCCTACATACTGGTCTGAAACTAGATCCCATACATACTGGTCTGAAACTAGATCCCCCTACATACTGGTCTGGAACTAGATCCCCCTACATACTGGTCTGGAACTAGATCCCTTACATACTAGTCTGAAACTAGATCCCCTACATACTGGTCTGAAACTAGATCCCCCTACATACTGGTCTGACAATAGATCCCCTACTGGTCTGAAAATAGATCCCCTACTGGTGTGGAACTAGATCCCCCTAGATACTGGTCTGACAATAGATCCCCTACTGGTCTGAAACTAGATCCCCTAGATACTGGTCTGACAATAGATCCCCTACTGGTCTGAAACTAGATCCCCCTACATACTGGTCTGAAACTAGATCCCCTACATACTAGTCTGAATCTAGATCCCTACACAATGGTCTGAGACTAGGACCCCTACATACTGGTCTGAAACTAGATCCCCTACATACTGGTCTGAAACTAGATCCCCTACATACTGGTCTGAAACTAGATCCCCTACATACTGGTCTGAAACTAGATCCCCTACATACTAGTCTGAAACTATATCTCCCTACATACTGGTCTGAAACTAGATCCCCCTACATACTGGTCTGAAACTAGATCCCCTACATACTAGTCTGAATCTAGATCCCCTACACAATGGTCTGAGACTAGGACCCCCTACATACTGGCCTGAAACTAGATCCCCTACAAACTGGTCTGAATCTAGATCCCTTACATACTGGTCTGAAACTAGATCCCCTACATACTGGTCTGAAACTAGATCCCCTACATACTGCTTTGAAACTAGATCCCCCTACATACTGGTCTGAAACGAGATCCCCTACATACTGGTCTGAAACTAGATCCCTTAGATACTGATCTGGAACTAGATCCCCTACATACTGGTCTGGAACTAGATCCCCTACATACGGGTCTGAACCCAGATCCCTTACATACTAGTCTGAAACTAGATCCCCTACATACTGGTCTGAAACTAGATCCCCTACATACTGGTCTGAAACTAGATCCCCTACATACTGGTCTGACAATAGATCCCATACTGGTCTGGAAATAGATCCCTACTGGTGTGGAACTAGATCCCCTACATACTAGTCTGAAACTAGATCCCCCTACATACTGGTCTGAAACTAGATCCCCCTACATACTGGTCTGACAATAGATCCCATACTGGTCTGGAAATAGATCCCCTACTGGTGTGGAACTAGATCCCCTACATACTAGTCTGAAACTAGATCCCCTACTGGTCTGAAACTAGATCCCCCTACATACTGGTCTGAAACTAGATCCCCTACATACTGCTTTGAAACTAGATCCCCTACATACTAGTCTGAAACGAGATCCCTTACATACTGGTCTGAGACTAGACCCCTACATACTGGCCTGAAACTAGATCCCATACATACTGGTCTGAAACTAGATCCCCTACATACTGGTCTGGAACTAGATCCCCTACTTAATGGTCTGAAACTAGATCCCTCTACATACTGGTCTGAAACTAGATCCCCCTACATACTGGTCTGAAACTAGATCCCATACATACTGGTCTGAAACTAGATCCCCCTACATACTGGTCTGGAACTAGATCCCCTACATACGGGTCTGAAACCAGATCCCTTACATACTAGTCTGAAACTAGATCCCCTACATACTGGTCTGAAACTAGATCCCCTACATACTGGTCTGACAATAGATCCCCTACTGGTCTGAAAATAGATCCCCTACTGGTGTGGAACTAGATCCCCTAGATACTGGTCTGACAATAGATCCCCTACTGGTCTGAAACTAGATCCCCTAGATACTGGTCTGACAATAGATCCCTACTGGTCTGAAACTAGATCCCCCTACATACTGGTCTGAAACTAGATCCCCTACATACTAGTCTGAATCTAGATCCCCTACACAATGGTCTGAGACTAGGACCCCTACATACTGGTCTGAAACTAGATCCCCTACATACTGGTCTGACAATAGATCCCCTACTGGTCTGAAACTAGATCCCCTACATACTGGTCTGAAACTAGATCCCCTACATACTAGTCTGAAACTATATCTCCCTACATACTGGTCTGAAACTAGATCCCCCTACATACTGGTCTGAAACTAGATCCCCTACATACTAGTCTGAATCTAGATCCCCTACACAATGGTCTGAGACTAGGACCCCTACATACTGGCCTGAAACTAGATCCCTACAAACTGGTCTGAATCTAGATCCCTTACATACTGGTCTGAAACTAGATCCCCTACATACCGGTCTGAAACTATATCCCTACATACTGCTTTGAAACTAGATCCCCCTACATACTGGTCTGAAACGAGATCCCCTACATACTGGTCTGAAACTAGATCCCTTAGATACTGATCTGGAACTAGATCCCCCTACATACTGGTCTGGAACTAGATCCCCTACATACGGGTCTGAACCCAGATCCCTTACATACTAGTCTGAAACTAGATCCCCTACATACTGGTCTGAAACTAGATCCCCTACATACTGGTCTGAAACTAGATCCCCTACATACTGGTCTGACAATAGATCCCATACTGGTCTGGAAATAGATCCCCTACTGGTGTGGAACTAGATCCCCTACATACTAGTCTGAAACTAGATCCCCCTACATACTGGTCTGAAACTAGATCCCCCTACATACTGGTCTGACAATAGATCCCATACTGGTCTGGAAATAGATCCCCTACTGGTGTGGAACTAGATCCCCTACATACTAGTCTGAAACTAGATCCCCTACTGGTCTGAAACTAGATCCCCTACATACTGGTCTGAAACTAGATCCCCTACATACTGCTTTGAAACTAGATCCCCTACATACTAGTCTGAAACGAGATCCCTTACATACTGGTCTGAGACTAGGACCCCTACATACTGGCCTGAAACTAGATCCCATACATACTGGTCTGAAACTAGATCCCCTACATACTGGTCTGGAACTAGATCCCCTACTTAATGGTCTGAAACTAGATCCCTCTACATACTGGTCTGAAACTAGATCCCCCTACATACTGGTCTGAAACTAGATCCCATACATACTGGTCTGAAACTAGATCCCCCTACATACTGGTCTGGAACTAGATCCCCTACATACGGGTCTGAAACCAGATCCCTTACATACTAGTCTGAAACTAGATCCCCTACATACTGGTCTGAAACTAGATCCCCTACATACTGGTCTGACAATAGATCCCCTACTGGTCTGAAAATAGATCCCTACTGGTGTGGAACTAGATCCCCTAGATACTGGTCTGACAATAGATCCCCTACTGGTCTGAAACTAGATCCCCTAGATACTGGTCTGACAATAGATCCCCTACTGGTCTGAAACTAGATCCCCCTACATACTGGTCTGAAACTAGATCCCCTACATACTAGTCTGAATCTAGATCCCCTACACAATGGTCTGAGACTAGGACCCCCTACATACTGGTCTGAAACTAGATCCCCTACATACTGGTCTGACAATAGATCCCCTACTGGTCTGAAACTATATCCCCTAGATACTGGTCTGACAATAGATCCCTACTGGTCTGAAACTAGATCCCCCTACATACTGGTCTGAAACTAGATCCCCTAAAAACTGGTAAAACTAGATCCTTTACATACTAACTAGATCCCCTACATACTGGTCTGAAACTAGATCCCCTACATACTGCTTTGAAACTAGATCCTCTACATACTAGTCTGAAATGAGATCCCCTACATACTGGTCTGAAACGAGATCCCCTACATACTGGTCTGAAACTAGATCCCCTACATACTGGTCTGAAACTAGATCCCCTACATACTGGTCTAAAACTAGATCCTCCTACATACTGGTGTGAAACTAGATCCCCCTACATACTGGTCTGAAACTAGATCCCCCAATAACCTGGTCTGAAACTAGATCCCCTACATACTAGTCTGAAACTAGAGCCCTTACATACTGGTCTGAAACTAGATCCCCTACATATTGGTCTGAAACTAGATCCCCTACATAGTAGTCTGAATCTAGATCCCTACACAATGGTCTGAGACTAGAACCCCTACATACTGGCCTGAAACTAGATCCGCTACATACTGGTCTGAAACTAGATCCCCCTACATACTGGTCTGAAACTAGATCCCCCTACATACTGGTCTGAAAATAGATCCCCTACTGGTGTGGAACTAGATCCCCTACATACTAGTCTGACAATAGATCCCCTACTGGTCTGAAACTAGATCCCCTAGATACTGGTCTGACAATAGATCCCCTACTGGTCTGAAACTAGATCCCCCTACATACTGGTCTGAAACTAGATCCCCCTACATACTGGTCTGGAACTAGATCCCTACATACGGGTCTGAACCCAGATCCCTTACATACTAGTCTGAAACTAGATCCCCTACATACTGGTCTGAAACTAGATCCCCTACATACTGGTCTGAAACTAGATCCCCTACATACTGGTCTGACAATAGATCCCATACTGGTCTGGAAATAGATCCCTACTGGTGTGGAACTAGATCCCCTACATACTAGTCTGAAACTAGATCCCCTACATACTGGTCTGACAATAGATCCCTACTGGTCTGAAACTAGATCCCCTAGATACTGGTCTGACAATAGATCCCCTACTGGTCTGAAACTAGATCCCCTACATACTGGTCTGAAACTAGATCCCTACATACTAGTCTGAAACTATATCTCCCTACATACTGGTCTGAAACTAGATCCCCCTACATACTGGTCTGAAACTAGATCCCCTACATACTAGTCTGAATCTAGATCCCTACACAATGGTCTGAGACTAGGACCCCTACATACTGGCCTGAAACTAGATCCCCTACAAACTGGTCTGAATCTAGATCCCTTACATACTGGTCTGAAACTAGATCCCCTACATACCGGTCTGAAACTATATCCCCTACATACTGCTTTGAAACTAGATCCCCTACATACTGGTCTGAAACAAGATCCCCTACATACTGGTCTGAAACTAGATCCCTTAGATACTGATCTGGAACTAGATCCCCCTACATACTAGTCTGGAACTAGATCCCCTACATACGGGTCTGAACCCAGATCCCTTACATACTAGTCTGAAACTAGATCCCCTACATACTGGTCTGAAACTAGATCCCCTACATACTGGTCTGAAACTAGATCCCCTACATACTGGTCTGACAATAGATCCCATACTGGTCTGGAAATAGATCCCCTACTGGTGTGGAACTAGATCCCCTACATACTAGTCTGAAACTAGATCCCCTACATACTGGTCTGAAACTAGATCCCCTACATACTGGTCTGACAATAGATCCCATACTGGTCTGGAAATAGATCCCTACTGGTGTGGAACTAGATCCCCTACATACTAGTCTGAAACTAGATCCCTACTGGTCTGAAACTAGATCCCCCTACATACTGGTCTGAAACTAGATCCCCTACATACTGCTTTGAAACTAGATCCCCTACATACTAGTCTGAAACGAGATCCCCTACATACTGGTCTGAGACTAGGACCCCTACATACTGGCCTGAAACTAGATCCCATACATACTGGTCTGAAACTAGATCCCCTACATACTGGTCTGGAACTAGATCCCCTACTTAATGGTCTGAAACTAGATCCCTCTACATACTGGTCTGAAACTAGATCCCCTACATACTGGTCTGAAACTAGATCCCATACATACTGGTCTGAAACTAGATCCCCCTACATACTGGTCTGGAACTAGATCCCCTACATACGGGTCTGAAACCAGATCCCTTACATACTAGTCTGAAACTAGATCCCCTACATACTGGTCTGAAACTAGATCCCCTACATACTGGTCTGACAATAGATCCCTACTGGTCTGAAAATAGATCCCCTACTGGTGTGGAACTAGATCCCCCTACATACTGGTCTGACAATAGATCCCCTACTGGTCTGAAACTAGATCCCCCTAGATACTGGTCTGACAATAGATTCCCTACTGGTCTGAAACTAGATCCCCCTACATACTGGTCTGAAACTAGATCCCCTACATACTAGTCTGAATCTAGATCCCCTACACAATGGTCTGAGACTAGGATTCCCTACATACTGGTCTGAAACTAGATCCCCCTACATACTGGTCTGACAATAGATCCCCTACTGGTCTGAAACTGTATCCCCCTAGATACTGGTCTGACAATAGATCCCCTACTGGTCTGAAACTAGATCCCCCTACATACTGGTCTGAAACTAGATCCCCGAAATACTGGTAAAACTAGATCCTTTACATACTAACTCGATCCCCTACATACTGGTCTGAAACTAGATCCCCTACATACTAGTCTGAAACAAGATCCCCTACATACTGGTCTGAAACGAGATCCCCTACATACTGGTCTGAAACTAGATCCCCTACATACTGGTCTGAAACTAAATCCCCTACATACTGGTCTGAAACTAGATCCCCTACATACTAGTCTGAAACTAGATCCCCTACATAGTAGTCTGAATCTAGATCCCCTACACAATGGTCTGAGACTAGAACCCCCTACATACTGGCCTGAAACTAGATCCGCTACATACTGGTCTGAAACTAGATCCCCCTACATACTGGTCTGAAACTAGATCCCCCTACATACTGGTCTGAAACTAGATCCCCTACATACTGGTCTGAATCTAGATCCCCTACATACTGGTCTGAAACTAGATCCCCCTACATACTGGTCTGGAACTAGATCCCCTACATACTGGTCTGACAATAGATCCCCTACTGGTCTGAAACTATATCCCCTAGATACTGGTCTGACAATAGATCCCCTACTGGTCTGAAACTAGATCCCCCTACATACTGGTCTGAAACTAGATCCCCGAAAACTGGTAAAACTAGATCCTTTACATACTAACTAGATCCCTGGTCTGAAAATAGATCCCCTACATACTAGTCTGAAACAAGATCCCCTACATACTGGTCTGAAACGAGATCCCCTACATACTGGTCTGAAACTAGATCCCCTACATACTGGTCTGAAACTAAATCCCCACATACTGGTCTGAAACTAGATCCCCTACATACTAGTCTGAAACTAGATCCCCTACATAGTAGTCTGAATCTAGATCCCCTACACAATGGTCTGAGACTAGAACCCCTACATACTGGCCTGAAACTAGATCCGCTACATACTGGTCTGAAACTAGATCCCCCTACATACTGGTCTGAAACTAGATCCCCTACATACTGGTCTGGAACTAGATCCCCTACATACGGGTCTGAACCCAGATCCCTTACATACTAGTCTGAAACTAGATCCCCTACATACTGGTCTGAAACTAGATCCCCTACATACTGGTCTGAAACTAGATCCCCTACATACTGGTCTGAAAATAGATCCCCTACTGGTGTGGAACTAGATCCCCTACATACTAGTCTGAAACTAGATCCCCTACATACTGGTCTGACAATAGATCCCCTACTGGTCTGAAACTAGATCCCCTAGATACTGGTCTGACAATAGATCCCCTACTGGTCTGAAACTAGATCCCCTACATACTGGTCTGAAACTAGATCCCCTAAAAACTGGTCAAACTAGATCCTTTACATACTAACTAGATCCCCTACATACTGGTCTGAAACTAGATCCCCTACATACTGCTTTGAAACTAGATCCCCTACATACTAGTCTGAAACAAGATCCCCTACATACTGGTCTGAAACGAGATCCCCTACATACTGGTCTGAAACGAGATCCCCTACATACTGGTCTGAAACTAGATCCCCTACATACTGGTCTGAAACTAGATCCCCTACATACTAGTCTGAAACTAGATCCCCTACATACTAGTCTGAATCTAGATCCCTTACATACTGGTCTGAAACTAGATCCCCTACATACTGGTCTGAAACTAGATCCCCTACATACTGCTTTGAAACTAGATCCCCCTACATACTGGTCTGAAACGAGATCCCCTACATACTGGTCTGAAACTAGATCCCTAAGATACTGATCTGGAACTAGTTCCCCCTACATACTGGTCTGAAACCAGATCCCCTACATACTAGTCTGAAACTAGATCCCCTACATACTGGTCTGAAACTGGATCCCCTACATACTAGTCTGAAACTAGATCCCCTACATACTAGTCTTAAACTAGATCCCTTACATACTGGTCTGAAACTAGATCCCCTACATACTGGTCTGAAACTAGATCCCCCTACATACTGGTCTGACAATAGATCCCCTACTGGTCTGAAACTAGATCCCCCTACATACTGGTCTGAAACTAGATCCCCTAAAAACTGGTAAAACTAGATCCTTTACATACTAACTAGATCCCCTACATACTGGTCTGAAACTAGATCCCCTACATACTGCTTTGAAACTAGATCCTCTACATACTAGTCTGAAACGAGATCCCCTACATACTGGTCTGAAACGAGATCCCCTACATACTGGTCTGAAACTAGATCCCCTACATACTGGTCTGAAACTAGATCCCCTACATACTGGTCTAAAACTAGATCCTCCTACATACTGGTGTGAAACTAGATCCCCCTACATACTGGTCTGAAACTAGATCCCCCTATAACCTGGTCTGAAACTAGATCCCCCTACATACTAGTCTGAAACTAGAGCCCTTACATACTGGTCTGAAACTAGATCCCCTACATATTGGTCTGAAACTAGATCCCCTACATAGTAGTCTGAATCTAGATCCCTACACAATGGTCTGAGACTAGAACCCCTACATACTGGCCTGAAACTAGATCCGCTACATACTGGTCTGAAACTAGATCCCCCTACATACTGGTCTGAAACTAGATCCCCTACATACTGGTCTGAAAATAGATCCCCTACTGGTGTGGAACTAGATCCCCTACATACTAGTCTGAAACTAGATCCCCTACATACTGGTCTGACAATAGATCCCCTACTGGTCTGAAACTAGATCCCCTAGATACTGGTCTGACAATAGATCCCCTACTGGTCTGAAACTAGATCCCCTACATACTGGTCTGAAACTAGATCCCCCTACATACTGGTCTGGAACTAGATCCCCTACATACGGGTCTGAACCCAGATCCCCTACATACTGGTCTGAAACTAGATCCCCTACATACTGGTCTGAAACTAGATCCCCTACATACTGGTCTGAAACTAGATCCCCCTACATACTGGTCTGACAATAGATCCCATACTGGTCTGGAAATAGATCCCCTACTGGTGTGGAACTAGATCCCCTACATACTAGTCTGAAACTAGATCCCCTACATACTGGTCTGAAACTAGATCCCCTACATACTGGTCTGACAATAGATCCCATACTGGTCTGGAAATAGATCCCTACTGGTGTGGAACTAGATCCCCTACATACTAGTCTGAAACTAGATCCCCTACATACTGGTCTGACAATAGATCCCCTACTGGTCTGAAACTAGATCCCCTAGATACTGGTCTGACAATAGATCCCCTACTGGTCTGAAACTAGATCCCCCTACATACTGGTCTGAAACTAGATCCCTACATACTGGTCTGAAACTATATCTCCTACATACTGGTCTGAAACTAGATCCCCTACATACTGGTCTGAAACTAGATCCCCTACATACTAGTCTGAATCTAGATCCCTACACAATGGTCTGAGACTAGGACCCCTACATACTGGCCTGAAACTAGATCCCCTACAAACTGGTCTGAATCTAGATCCCTTACATACTGGTCTGAAACTAGATCCCCTACATACCGATCTGAAACTATATCCCCTACATACTGCTTTGAAACTAGATCCCCTACATACTGGTCTGAAACGAGATCCCCTACATACTGGTCTGAAACTAGATCCCTTAGATACTGATCTGGAACTAGATCCCCCTACATACTGGTCTGGAACTAGATCCCCTACATACGGGTCTGAACCCAGATCCCTTACATACTAGTCTGAAACTAGATCCCCTACATACTGGTCTGAAACTAGATCCCCTACATACTGGTCTGAAACTAGATCCCCTACATACTGGTCTGACAATAGATCCCATACTGGTCTGGAAATAGATCCCCTACTGGTGTGGAACTAGATCCCTACATACTAGTCTGAAACTAGATCCCCTACATACTGGTCTGAAACTAGATCCCCCTACATACTGGTCTGACAATAGATCCCATACTGGTCTGAAAATAGATCCCCTACTGGTGTGGAACTAGATCCCCTACATACTAGTCTGAAACTAGATCCCCCTACATACTGGTCTGACAATAGATCCCCTACTGGTCTGAAACTAGATCCCCCTAGATACTGGTCTGACAATAGATCCCCTACTGGTCTGAAACTAGATCCCCCTACATACTGGTCTGAAACTAGATCCCCTACATACTAGTCTGAAACTATATCTCCCTACATACTGGTCTGAAACTAGATCCCCCTACATACTGGTCTGAAACTAGATCCCCTACATACTAGTCTGAATCTAGATCCCCTACACAATGGTCTGAGACTAGGACCCCCTACATACTGGCCTGAAACTAGATCCCCTACAAACTGGTCTGAATCTAGATCCCTTACATACTGGTCTGAAACTAGATCCCTACATACCGATCTGAAACTATATCCCCTACATACTGCTTTGAAACTAGATCCCCCTACATACTGGTCTGAAACGAGATCCCCTACATACTGGTCTGAAACTAGATCCCTTAGATACTGATCTGGAACTAGATCCACCTACATACTGGTCTGGAACTAGATCCCCTACATACGGGTCTGAACCCAGATCCCTTACATACTAGTCTGAAACTAGATCCCCTACATACTGGTCTGAAACTAGATCCCCTACATACTGGTCTGAAACTAGATCCCCTACATACTGGTCTGACAATAGATCCCATACTGGTCTGGAAATAGATCCCCTACTGGTGTGGAACTAGATCCCCTACATACTAGTCTGAAACTAGATCCCCCTACATACTGGTCTGACAATAGATCCCCTACTGGTCTGAAACTAGATCCCCTAGATACTGGTCTGACAATAGATCCCCTACTGGTCTGAAACTAGATCCCCTACATACTGGTCTGAAACTAGATCCCCTACTGGTCTGAAACTAGATCCCCCTAGATACTGGTCTGACAATAGATCCCCTACTGGTCTGAAACTAGATCCCCCTACATACTGGTCTGAAACTAGATCCCCTACAAACTGGTCTGAATCTAGATCCCTTACATACTGGTCTGAAACTAGATCCCCTACATACCGGTCTGAAACTATATCCCCTACATACTGCTTTGAAACTAGATCCCCCTACATACTGGTCTGAAACTAGATCCCCTACATACTGGTCTGAAACTATATCTCCTACATACTGGTCTGAAACTAGATCCCCCTACATACTGGTCTGAAACTAGATCCCCTACATACTAGTCTGAACCTAGATCCCCTACACAATGGTCTGAGACTAGGACCCCCTACATACTGGCCTGAAACTAGATCCCCTACAAACTGGTCTGAATCTAGATCCCTTACATACTGGTCTGAAACTAGATCCCCTACATACCGATCTGAAACTATATCCCCTACATACTGCTTTGAAACTAGATCCCCTACATACTGGTCTGAAACGAGATCCCCTACATACTGGTCTGAAACTAGATCCCTTAGATACTGATCTGGAACTAGATCCCCTACATACTGGTCTGGAACTAGATCCCCTACATACGGGTCTGAACCCAGATCCCTTACATACTAGTCTGAAACTAGATCCCCTACATACTGGTCTGAAACTAGATCCCCTACATACTGGTCTGAAACTAGATCCCCTACATACTGGTCTGACAATAGATCCCATACTGGTCTGGAAATAGATCCCCTACTGGTGTGGAACTAGATCCCCTACATACTAGTCTGAAACTAGATCCCCTACATACTGGTCTGAAACTAGATCCCCTACATACTGGTCTGACAATAGATCCCATACTGGTCTGGAAATAGATCCCCTACTGGTGTGGAACTAGATCCCCTACATACTAGTCTGAAACTAGATCCCCCTACATACTGGTCTGACAATAGATCCCGTACTGGTCTGAAACTAGATCCCCTAGATACTGGTCTGACAATAGATCCCTACTGGTCTGAAACTAGATCCCCCTACATACTGGTCTGAAACTAGATCCCCTACATACTAGTCTGAAACTATATCTCCCTACATACTGGTCTGAAACTAGATCCCCTACATACTGGTCTGAAACTAGATCCCCTACATACTAGTCTGAATCTAGATCCCCTACACAATGGTCTGAGACTAGGACCCCTACATACTGGCCTGAAACTAGATCCCCTACAAACTGGTCTGAATCTAGATCCCTTACATACTGGTCTGAAACTAGATCCCCTACATACCGATCTGAAACTATATCCCCTACATACTGCTTTGAAACTAGATCCCCCTACATACTGGTCTGAAACGAGATCCCCTACATACTGGTCTGAAACTAGATCCCATACATACTGGTCTGAAACTAGATCCCCCTACATACTGGTCTGGAACTAGATCCCCTACATACGGGTCTGAACCCAGATCCCTTACATACTAGTCTGAAACTAGATCCCCTACATACTGGTCTGAAACTAGATCCCCTACATACTGGTCTGAAACTAGATCCCCCTACATACTGGTCTGACAATAGATCCCCTACTGGTCTGAAAATAGATCCCCTACTGGTGTGGAACTAGATCCCCTACATACTAGTCTGAAACTAGATCCCCCTACATACTGGTCTGACAATAGATCCCCTACTGGTCTGAAACTAGATCCCCCTAGATACTGGTCTGACAATAGATCCCCTACTGGTCTGAAACTAGATCCCCCTACATACTGGTCTGAAACTAGATCCCCTACTGGTCTGAAACTAGATCCCCTAGATACTGGTCTGACAATAGATCCCCTACTGGTCTGAAACTAGATCCCCCTACATACTGGCCTGAAACTAGATCCCCTACAAACTGGTCTGAATCTAGATCCCTTACATACTGGTCTGAAACTAGATCCCCTACATACTGGTCTGAAACTAGATCCCCTACATACTGCTTTGAAACTAGATCCCCCTACATACTGGTCTGAAACGAGATCCCCTACATACTGGTCTGAAACTAGATCCCTTAGATACTGATCTGGAACTAGATCCCCCTACATACTGGTCTGAAACCAGATCCCCTACATACTAGTCTGAAACTAGATCCCCTACATACTGGTCTGAAACTGGATCCCCTACATACTAGTCTGAAACTAGATCCCCTACATACTAGTCTTAAACTAGATCCCTTACATACTGGTCTGAAACTAGATCCCCTACATACTGGTCTGAAACTAGATCCCCCTACATACTGGTCTGACAATAGATCCCCTACTGGTCTGAAACTAGATCCCCCTACATACTGGTCTGAAACTAGATCCCCTAAAAACTGGTAAAACTAGATCCTTTACATACTAACTAGATCCCCTACATACTGGTCTGAAACTAGATCCCCTACATACTGCTTTGAAACTAGATCCTCTACATACTAGTCTGAAACGAGATCCCCTACATACTGGTCTGAAACGAGATCCCCTACATACTGGTCTGAAACTAGATCCCCTACATACTGGTCTGAAACTAGATCCCCTACATACTGGTCTAAAACTAGATCCTCCTACATACTGGTGTGAAACTAGATCCCCCTACATACTGGTCTGAAACTAGATCCCCTATAACCTGGTCTGAAACTAGATCCCCTACATACTAGTCTGAAACTAGAGCCCTTACATACTGGTCTGAAACTAGATCCCCTACATATTGGTCTGAAACTAGATCCCCTACATACTGGTCTGAAACTCAATCCCTTGCATACTGGTCTGAAACTAGATCCCTTGCATACTGGTCTGAAACTAGATCCGCTATATACTGGTCTGACACTAGATCCCCATGCATACTGGTGTGAAACTAGATACCCATACACACTGGTCTGAAACATGATCCCCTACACACTGGCCTGAAACATGATCCCTACACACTGGTCTGACACTAGATCCCCATACATACTGGCCTGAAACATGATCCCCTACACACTGGCCTGAAACATGATCCCCTACACACTGGTCTGAAACTAGATCCCCCTACATACTGGTCTGAAACATGATCCCCTACACACTGGCATGAAACTAGATCCCCTACACACTGGTCTGAAACTAGATCCCCCTACATACTGGCCTGAAACTAGATCCCCTACTTACTAGTCTGAAACTAGATCCCCTACATACTAGTCTGAAACTAGATCCCCTACATACTGGTCTGAAACTAGATCCCCTACATACTGCTTTGAAACTAGATCCTCTACATACTAGTCTGAAACGAGATCCCCTACATACTGGTCTGAAACGAGATCCCTACATACTGGTCTGAAACTAGATCCCCTACATACTGGTCTGAAACTAGATCCCCTACATACTGGTCTAAAACTAGATCCTCCTACATACTGGTGTGAAACTAGATCCCCCTACATACTGGTCTGAAACTAGATCCCCCTATAACCTGGTCTGAAACTAGATCCCCCTACATACTAGTCTGAAACTAGAGCCCTTACATACTGGTCTGAAACTAGATCCCCTACATATTGGTCTGAAACTAGATCCCCTACAAACTGGTCTGAAACTCAATCCCTTGCATACTGGTCTGAAACTAGATCCCTTGCATACTGGTCTGAAACTAGATCCGCTATATACTGGTCTGACACTAGATCCCCATACATACTGGTCTGAAACTAGATCCCTTGCATACTGGTCTGAAACTAGATCCCCATACATACTGGTCTGAAACTAGATCCCCTACACACTGGTCTGAAACTAGATCCCCATACATACTGGTCTGAAACTAGATACCCCTACACACTGGCCTGAAACTCGATCCCCAAACATACTTTTCTGAAACTAGATCCCCCTACACACTGGTCTGAAACATGATCCCCTACACACTGGCATGAAACTAGATCCCCTACACACTGGTCTGAAACTAGATCCCCCTACATACTGGCCTGAAACTAGATCCCCTACTTACTAGTCTGAAACTAGATCCCCTACATACTAGTCTGAAACTAGATCCCCCTGCATACTGGTCTGAAACTAGATCCCCCTGCATTCTGGTCTAGCATCAGCATTGGGGATAATGATTCTCCAATATTGATCAGCATTGGGGATAATGTGTCTCCAATATTGATCAGCATTGGGGATAATTTGTCTCCAATATTGATTTGCCTTATGGATAATGTGTCTCCAATATTGATTAGCATTTTGGATAATGTGTCTCCAATATTAATCAGCATTGGGGATAATGTGTATCCAATATTGATGTGTGTGTGTGTGTGTACTAACTCACTCTTGTTCCTCTCGTATCTTGTCCTCTACAGCCTTTAAGGCAGCAGCCAATGACGCGCTCGTCTCCTCCAGCTTCTGATGCACAGATTCCGCCTCTGACATCACCACGCTGACCGCCGCCACTGTTCCCATGTCCACGGACACGCCCCCGATGGAGGAGCGGGGGGGTTTGATAGGTGGAGGGGTGGGTGTGAGGGGGGTGTGGGGACTCTGGGGAGTGAGTGGGGTGTGGGGACTCTGGGCGGGAGGGGTGGGGGGTTTAGCGTTGGGGTTGGGGGAGGAGGAGGAGTAGGGGGGGGAGGTGGGTGTGGTTATAGAGTGGAGGTGTTTGGTTGGTTTAGGGGCTGTGGGGGGAGGAGCCGGTTTGGGGGAGACTGGGGGAGGAATCTTCTTTGATTCAACTGGGTAGAGAGGAAGGAGAGAGAGAGAGAGGGAGAGAGAGAGAGAGAGAGAGGAAGAGAGAGAGAGAGAGAGAGAGAGGAAGAGAGAGAGAGAGAGAGAGAGAGAGAGGAAGAGAGAGAGAGGAAGGAGAGAGAGAGAGAGAGGAAGGAGAGAGAGAGAGAGAAGAGAGAGAGAGAGAGAGGAAGGAGTGAGAGAGAGAGGAAGGAGTGAGAGAGAGAGGAAGGAGCGAGAGAGAGGAAGAGTGGAAGAGAGAGGAAGGAGAGAGAGAGAGAGGAAGAGAGAGGAAGGAGCGAGAGAGAGGAAGGTGTGAGAGAGGGAGATTAGCCGACAGACCTATAGGTGAGAACTTTACATTGAGAGCTGGGCATCAGTATTACATGCTAGTAAATCCCAGTGCAGGACAATACCTGGGCTGCCGGGGTGCCAGGTCCAGGCAGGGGGACTTTTCTAGAGGAGGAGTGTCTCCTCATCTGAGCCAGGACAGGTTTTGGGGAGACGGGGGGTTTGGGTTTCCTCACAGGGGTCACCACTCCTCCCCCTTCTCCCCCCGCCACCACCCCTTGTCCTCCCAGGTCTGAGCTGTCCCTGAGAGGAGGCGTCGCCTGGATCGGACTAGGCTCCGCTTCTCCCGTCTCATACACCGGCCGGCGTTTAACGGTGGCGGTGCCGTTCTCGTACGGTACGGCTGGCCCCGGCTCCGGCCCGGTAACAGCCCCGGTGTGAACGGCCCCGGTGTTAGAGGCCCCGGTGTTAGAGGCCCCGGTGTTAGAGGCCCCGGTGTTAGAGGCCCCGGTGTTAGAGGCCCCGGTGTTAGAGGCCCCGGTGTTAGAGGCCCCGGTGTTAGAGGCCCCGGTGTTAGAGGCCCCGGTGTTAGAGGCCCATGTCTTGGAGGTCCCGGTGATGTCTGCGATGCCGCTCTCTGAGAAGCCCTCCGGCTCCTTGTCTCTGCTCTTGGGACGGCGCTTGACGGTGGAAGACTCTGTCAGGGTGAAACGCGACCCGTTGTGGTGAGGCTTGTTGCAGCGGGGACGCCGTTTCAGGGTTGCCGTGGCGTCGACCCGGGACAGCTCATCCTGGGGAAGGGAGAACACGCCGTCTCCATGGAGACCGTCTCCATCGCTCTAGAGACAAACATAACGACACAGCTTATAAATAACAATATAAGATTTTTTGACCGTGCCCCCCAAAATAACATAATTTATCATTTTTCATGTACAGACACCATATCTCAGTGTTTTCATACAAATTAATAAAATTGTAAACGCTCACCTCCATTTCTCCTTCTTCCTCTCCCTCTCCTCTCTGCCTCTTCACGGTCTGTTTCCTCTCAGCAGCAAACGGAAGGTTCTCGGCCGAACTACCGGAAGAAGGGGTGTGAGGATACGAGGGGTGAGGAGACGAGGGGGAGCGAGGGGAGGAGGGGGAGCGAGGGGAGGAAGGCAGCCGGGGTGTAGAAGGGAGAGGGGAGGGTTGGGGTGCGGTACACAGGGGTACGGGGGTCGGTCTGTCCCTCCTAGCTGCAGCGACCAGCTCAGTAACAGGACCACTGATGGTTCTACGACGGTTCACCACCTCCCCGTCCAGACCAATCGCATCCCGCTGACGACAAATCAAAACACATTTTAGTTGTCACATGCGCCAGATACAACTAGATTAGATTTTACAGTGAAAACGCTGACTGACGAGCCTCTCCCGACGATGCAGAGTTTAACAAAAAGAAAATGGTAACGTCAATAAAATACACACAAATGGAGCTATATACAGGAAGTACCAGATCAATATACAGGAAGTACCAGATCAATGTGGAGCTATATACAGGAAGTACCAGATCAATATACAGGAAGTACCAGATCAATGTGGAGCTATATACAGGAAGTACCAGATCAATATACAGGAAGTACCAGATCAATGTGGAGCTATATACAGGAAGTACCAGATCAATATACAGGAAGTACCAGATCAATGTGGAGCTATATACAGGAAGTACCAGATCAATGTGGAGCTATATACAGGAAGTACCAGATCAATGTGGAGCTACGTATATACAGGAAGTACCAGATCAATGTGGAGCTATATACAGGAAGTACCAGATCAATATACAGGAAGTACCAGATCAATGTGGAGCTATATACAGGAAGTACCAGATCAATGTGGAGCTACGTATATACAGGAATTACCAGATCAATGTGGAGCTATATACAGGAAGTACCAGATCAATATGGATCTATATACAGGAAGTACCAGATCAATGTGGAGCTATATACAGGAAGTACCAGATCAATGTGGAGCTACGTATATACAGGAATTACCAGATCAATGTGGAGCTATATACAGGAAGTACCAGATCAATATGGATCTATATACAGGAAGTACCAGATCAATGTGGAGCTATATACAGGAAGTACCAGATCAATGTGGAGCTATATACAGGAAGTACCAGATCAATGTGGAGCTATATACAGGAAGTACCAGATCAATGTGGAGCTACGTATATACAGGAATTACCAGATCAATGTGGAGCTATATACAGGAAGTACCAGATCAATATGGATCTATATACAGGAAGTACCAGATCAATGTGGAGCTATATACAGGAAGTACCAGATCAATGTGGAGCTATATACAGGAAGTACCAGATCAATGTGGAGCTATATACAGGAAGTACCAGATCAATGTGGAGCTATATACAGGAATTACCAGATCAATATGGATCTATATACAGGAAGTACCAGATCAATGTGGAGCTATATACAGGAAGTACCAGATCAATGTGGAGCTATATACAGGAAGTACCAGATCAATGTGGAGCTACGTATATACAGGAATTACCAGATCAATATGGATCTATATACAGGAAGTACCAGATCAATGTGGAGCTATATACAGGAAGTACCAGATCAATGTGGAGCTACGTATATACAGGAAGTACCAGATCAATGTGGAGCTATATACAGGAAGTACCAGATCAATGTGGAGCTATATACAGGAAGTACCAGATCAATGTGGAGCTATATACAGGAAGTACCAGATCAATGTGGAGCTATATACAGGAATTACCAGATCAATATGGATCTACATACAGGAAGTACCAGATCAATGTGGAGCTATATACAGGAAGTACCAGATCAATGTGGAGCTATATACAGGAATTACCAGATCAATGTGGAGCTATATACAGGAAGTACCAGATCAATGTGGAGCTATATACAGGAAGTACCAGATCAATGTGGAGCTACGTATATACAGGAAGTACCAGATCAATGTGGAGCTATATACAGGAAGTACCAGATCAATATGGATCTATATACAGGAAGTACCAGATCAATGTGGAGCTATATACAGGAAGTACCAGATCAATGTGGAGCTATATACAGGAAGTACCAGATCAATGTGGAGCTATATACAGGAATTACCAGATCAATATGGATCTATATACAGGAAGTACCAGATCAATGTGGAGCTATATACAGGAAGTACCAGATCAATGTGGAGCTATTTACAGGAATTACCAGATCAATATGGATCTATATACAGGAAGTACCAGATCAATGTGGAGCTATATACAGGAAGTACCAGATCAATGTGGAGCTATATACAGGAATTACCAGATCAATATGGATCTATATACAGGAAGTACCAGATCAATGTGGAGCTATATACAGGAAGTACCAGATCAATGTGGAGCTATATACAGGAATTACCAGATCAATGTGGAGCTATATACAGGAATTACCAGATCAATATGGATCTATATACAGGAAGTACCAGATCAATGTGGAGCTATATACAGGAAGTACCAGATCAATGTGGAGCTACGTATATACAGGAAGTACCAGATCAATGTGGAGCTATATACAGGAAGTACCAGATCAATGTGGAGCTATATACAGGAAGTACCAGATCAATGTGCAGAGGTATGAGATATTTGAGGTAGATATTTACATGAAGGCAGGGTAAAGTGACTAGACATCAGGATAGATAATAATAAGGTATTTGAGGTAGATGTGGATGTGAAGGCAGGGTAAAGTGACATCAGGATAGATAATAAGGTATTTGAGGTAGATATGTACATGAAGGCAGGGTAAAGTGACTAGACATCAGGATAGATAATAATAAGGTATTTGAGGTAGATATGTACATGAAGGCAGGGTAAAGTGACTAGACATCAGGATAGATAATAATAAGGTATTTGAGGTAGATATGTACATGAAGGCAGGGTAAAGTGACTAGACATCAGGATAGATAATAATAAGGTATTTGAGGTAGATGTGGATGTGAAGGCAGGGTAAAGTGACATCAGGATAGATAATAAGGTATTTGAGGTAGATATGTACATGAAGGCAGGGTAAAGTGACTAGACATCAGGATAGATAATAATAAGGTATTTGAGGTAGATATGTACATGAAGGCAGGGTAAAGTGACTAGGCATCAGGATAGATAATAATAAGGTATTTGAGGTAGATATGTACATGAAGGCAGGGTAAAGTGACATCAGGATAGATAATAATAAGGTATTTGAGGTAGATATGTACATGAAGGCAGGGTAAAGTAACTAGGCATCAGGATAGATAATAATAAGGTATTTGAGGTAGATATGTACATGAAGGCAGGGTAAAGTGACTAGACATCAGGATAGATAATAATAAGGTATTTGAGGTAGATATGTACATGAAGGCAGGGTAAAGTGACCAGGCATCAGGATAGATAATAATAAGCTATTAGAGGTAGATATGTACATGAAGGCAGGGTAAAGTGACTAGACATCAGGATAGATAATAATAAGGTATTAGAGGTAGATATGTACATGAAGGCAGGGTAAAATGACTAGACATCAGGATAGATAATAATAAGGTATTTGAGGTAGATATGTACATGAAGGCAGGGTAAAGTGACTAGACATCAGGATAGATAATAATAAGGTATTTGAGGTAGATATTTACATGAAGGCAGGGTAAAGTGACTAGACATCAGGATAGATAATAATAAGGTATTAGAGGTAGATATTTACATGAAGGCAGGGTAAAGTGACTAGTCATCAGGATAGATAATAATAAGGTATTAGAGGTAGATATTTACATGAAGGCAGGGTAAAGTGACTAGACATCAGGATAGATAATAATAAGGTATTTGAGGTAGATATGTACATGAAGGCAGGGTAAAGAGACATCAGGATAGATAATAATAAGGTATTTGAGGTAGATATGTAAATGAAGGCAGGGTAAAGTGACTAGACATCAGGATAGATAATAATAAGGTATTTGAGGTAGATATGTACATGAAGGCAGGGTAAAGTGACATCAGGATAGATAATAATAAGGTATTTGAGGTAGATATGTTACACAAAGGCAGGGTAAAGTGACTAGACATCAGGATAGATAATAATAAGGTATTTGAGGTAGATATGTACATGAAGGCAGGGTAAAGTGACATCAGGATAGATAATAATAAGGTATTTGAGGTAGATATGTTACACAAAGGCAGGGTAAAGTGACTAGACATCAGGATAGATAATAATAAGGTATTTGAGGTAGATATGTACATGAAGGCAGGGTAAAGTGACTAGACATCAGGATAGATAATAATAAGGTAGTTGAGGTAGATATGTTACACGAAGGCAGGGTAAAGTGACTAGGCATCAGGATAGATAATAATAAGGTATTTGAGGTAGATATGTACATGAAGGCAGGGTAAAGTTACTAGACATCAGGATAGATAATAATAAGGTATTTGAGGTAGATATGTACATGAAGGCAGGGTAAAGTTACTAGACATCAGGATAGATAATAATAAGGTATTAGAGGTAGATATTTACATGAAGGCAGGGTAAAGTGACTAGTCATCAGGATAGATAATAATAAGGTATTTGAGGTAGATATGTACATGAAGGCAGGGTAAAGTTACTAGACATCAGGATAGATAATAATAAGGTATTAGAGGTAGATATTTACATGAAGGCAGGGTAAAGTGACTAGTCATCAGGATAGATAATAATAAGGTATTAGAGGTAGATATTTACATGAAGGCAGGGTAAAGTGACTAGACATCAGGATAGATAATAATAAGGTATTAGAGGTAGATATTTACATGAAGGCAGGGTAAAGTGCCTTGACATCAGGATAGATAATAATAAGGTATTTGAGGTAGATATGTACATGAAGGCAGGGTAAAGTGACTAGGCATCAGGATAGATAATAATAAGGTATTTGAGGTAGATATGTCCATGAAGGCAGGGTAACGTGACTAGACATCAGGATAGATAATAATAAGGTATTAGAGGTAGATATGTACATGAAGGCAGGGTAAAGTAACTAGGCATCAGGATAGATAATAATAAGGTATTTGAGGTAGATATATACATGAAGGCAGGGTAAAGAGACATCAGGATAGATAATAATAAGGTATTAGAGGTAGATATGTACATGAAGGCAGGGTAAAGTGACTAGGCATCAGGATAGATAATAATAAGCTATTAGAGGTAGATATGTACATGAAGGCAGGGTAAAGTGACTAGGCATCAGGATAGATAATAATAAGGTATTAGAGGTAGATATGTACATGAAGGCAGGGTAAAGTGACATCAGGATAGATAATAATAAGGTATTAGAGGTAGATATGTACATGAAGGCAGGGTAAAGTGACTAGTCATCAGGATAGATAATAATAAGCTATTAGAGGTAGATATGTACATGAAGGCAGGGTAAAGTGACTAGACATCAGGATAGATAATAATAAGGTATTAGAGGTAGATATGTACATGAAGGCAGGGTAAAGTGACTAGACATCAGGATAGATAATAATCAGGTATTAGAGGTAGATATGTACATGAAGGCAGGGTAAAGTGACATCAGGATAGATAATAATAAGGTATTAGAGGTAGATATGTACATGAAGGCAGGGTAAAGTGACTAGACATCAGGATAGATAATAATAAGGTATTTGAGGTAGATATGTACATGAAGGCAGGGTAAAGTGACTAGGCATCAGGATAGATAATAATAAGGTATTAGAGGTAGATATGTACATGAAGGCAGGGTAAAGTGACATCAGGATAGATAATAATAAGGTATTAGAGGTAGATATGTACATGAAGGCAGGGTAAAGTGACATCAGGATAGATAATAATAAGGTATTTGAGGTAGATATGTACATGAAGGCAGGGTAAAGTGACTAGACATCAGGATAGATAATAATAAGGTATTAGAGGTAGATATGTACATGAAGGCAGGGTAAAGTGACTAGACATCAGGATAGATAATAATAAGGTATTAGAGGTAGATATATACATGAAGGCAGGGTAAAGTGACATCAGGATAGATAATAATAAGGTATTTGAGGTAGATATGTACATGAAGGCAGGGTAAAGTGACTAGGCATCAGGATAGATAATAATAAGGTATTTGAGGTAGATATGTACATGAAGGCAGGGTAAAGTGACTAGGCATCAGGATAGATAATAATAAGGTATTTGAGGTAGATATGTACATGAAGGCAGGGTAAAGTGACTAGACATCAGGATAGATAATAATAAGGTATTTGAGGTAGATATGTACATGAAGGCAGGGTAAAGTGACTAGGCATCAGGATAGATAATAATAAGGTATTAGAGGTAGATATATACATGAAGGCAGGGTAAAGTGACTAGGCATCAGGATAGATAATAATAAGGTATTTGAGGTAGATATATACATGAAGGCAGGGTAAAGTGACTAGGCATCAGGATAGATAATAATAAGGTATTAGAGGTAGATATGTACATGAAGGCAGGGTAAAGTGTCTAGACATCAGGATAGATAATAATAAGGTATTTGAGGTAGATATGTACATGAAGGCAGGGTAAAGTGACTAGACATCAGGATAGATAATAATAAGGTATTAGAGGTAGATATGTACATGAAGGCAGGGTAAAGTGACTAGACATCAGGATAGATAATAATAAGGTATTAGAGGTAGATATGTACATGAAGGTAAAGTGACCAGGCATCAGGATAGATAATAATAAGGTATTAGAGGTAGATATGTACATGAAGGCAGGGTAAAGTGACTAGACATCAGGATAGATAATAATAAGGTATTTGAGGTAGATATGTACATGAAGGCAGGGTAAAGTGACTAGACATCAGGATAGATAATAATAAGGTATTAGAGGTAGATATGTACATGAAGGCAGGGTAAAGTGACATCAGGATAGATAATAATAAGGTATTTGAGGTAGATATGTACATGAAGGCAGGGTAAAGTGACTAGACATCAGGATAGATAATAATAAGGTATTTGAGGTAGATATGTACATGAAGGCAGGGTAAAGTGACTAGACATCAGGATAGATAATAATAAGGTATTTGAGGTAGATATGTACATGAAGGCAGGGTAAAGTGACTAGACATCAGGATAGATAATAATAAGGTATTTGAGGTAGATATGTACATGAAGGCAGGGTAAAGTGACTAGACATCAGGATAGATAATAATGAGGTATTAGAGGTAGATATGTACATGAAGGCAGGGTAAAGTGACATCAGGATAGATAATAATAAGGTATTAGAGGTAGATATGTACATGAAGGCAGGGTAAAGTGACTAGACATCAGGATAGATAATAATAAGGTATTTGAGGTAGATATGTACATGAAGGCAGGGTAAAGTGACTAGACATCAGGATAGATAATAATAAGGTATTTGAGGTAGATATGTACATGAAGGCAGGGTAAAGTGACTAGACATCAGGATAGATAATAATAAGGTATTTGAGGTAGATATGTACATGAAGGCAGGGTAAAGTGACATCAGGATAGATAATAATAAGGTATTAGAGGTAGATATGTACATGAAGGCAGGGTAAAGTGACTAGACATCAGGATAGATAATAATAAGGTATTTGAGGTAGATATATACATGAAGGCAGGGTAAAGTGACTAGACATCAGGATAGATAATAATAAGGTATTAGAGGTAGATATGTACATGAAGGCAGGGTAAAGTGACTAGGCATCAGGATAGATAATAATAAGGTATTTGAGGTAGATATGTACATGAAGGCAGGGTAAAGTGACATCAGGATAGATAATAATAAGGTATTAGAGGTAGATATGTACATGAAGGCAGGGTAAAGTGACTAGACATCAGGATAGATAATAATAAGGTATTAGAGGTAGATATGTACATGAAGGCAGGGTAAAGTGACTAGACATCAGGATAGATAATAATAAGGTATTTGAGGTAGATATGTACATGAAGGCAGGGTAAAGTGACATCAGGATAGATAATAATAAGGTATTTGAGGTAGATATGTACATGAAGGCAGGGTAAAGTGACTAGACATCAGGATAGATAATAATAAGGTATTTGAGGTAGATATGTACATGAAGGCAGGGTAAAGTGACATCAGGATAGATAATAATAAGGTATTTGAGGTAGATATGTACATGAAGGCAGGGTAAAGTGACTAGTCATCAGGATAGATAATAATAAGGTATTTGAGGTAGATATGTACATGAAGGCAGGGTAAAGTGACTAGACATCAGGATAGATAATAATAAGGTATTTGAGGTAGATATGTACATGAAGGCAGGGTAAAGTGACATCAGGATAGATAATAATGAGGTATTTGAGGTAGATATATACATGAAGGCAGGGTAAAGTGACATCAGGATAGATAATAATGAGGTATTTGAGGTAGATATGTACATGAAGGCAGGGTAAAGTGACTAGACATCAGGATAGATAATAATAAGGTATTTGAGGTAGATATGTACATGAAGGCAGGGTAAAGTGACTAGACATCAGGATAGATAATAATAAGGTATTTGAGGTAGATATGTACATGAAGGCAGGGTAAAGTGACTAGGCATCAGGATAGATAATAATAATGTATTTGAGGTAGATATATACATGAAAGCAGGGTAAAGAGACATCAGGATAGATAATAATAAGGTATTAGAGGTAGATATTTACATGAAGGCAGGGTAAAGTGACTAGGCATCAGGATAGATAATAATAAGGTATTAGAGGTAGATATGTACATGAAGGCAGGGTAAAGTGACATCAGGATAGATAATAATGAGGTATTTGAGGTAGATATGTACATGAAGGCAGGGTAAAGTGACTAGACATCAGGATAGATAATAATAAGGTATTAGAGGTAGATATGTACATGAAGGCAGGGTAAAGTGACATCAGGATAGATAATAATGAGGTATTTGAGGTAGATATGTACATGAAGGCAGGGTAAAGTGACCAGTCATCAGGATAGATAATAATAAGGTATTAGAGGTAGATATGTACATGAAGGCAGGGTAAAGTGACTAGACATCAGGATAGATAATAATAAGGTATTTGAGGTAGATATGTCCATGAAGGCAGGGTAACGTGACTAGACATCAGGATAGATAATAATAAGGTATTTGAGGTAGATATGTACATGAAGGCAGGGTAAAGTGACTAGGCATCAGGATAGATAATAATAAGGTATTTGAGGTAGATATGTACATGAAGGCAGGGTAAAGAGACATCAGGATAGATAATAATAAGGTATTAGAGGTAGATATTTACATGAAGGCAGGGTAAAGTGACTAGGCATCAGGATAGATAATAATAAGGTATTTGAGGTAGATATGTACATGAAGGCAGGGTAAAGACACTAGACATCAGGATAGATAATAATAAGGTATTAGAGGTAGATATGTACATGAAGGCAGGGTAAAGAGACATCAGGATAGATAATAATAAGGTATTAGAGGTAGATATTTACATGAAGGCAGGGTAAAGTGACTAGGCATCAGGATAGATAATAATAAGGTATTTGAGGTAGATGTGTACCTGAAGGCAGGGTAAAGTGACATCAGGATAGATAATAATAAGGTATTTGAGGTAGATATGTACATGAAGGCAGGGTAAAGTGACTAGACATCAGGATAGATAATAATAAGGTATTAGAGGTAGATATGTACATGAAGGCAGGGTAAAGTGACTAGACATCAGGATAGATAATAATAAGGTATTTGAGGTAGATATGTACATGAAGGCAGGGTAAAGTGACTAGACATCAGGATAGATAATAATAAGGTATTTGAGGTAGATATGTACATGAAGGCAGGGTAAAGTGACTAGACATCAGGATAGATAATAATAAGGTATTTGAGGTAGATATGTACATGAAGGCAGGGTAAAGTGACTAGGCATCAGGATAGATAATAATAAGGTATTTGAGGTAGATGTGTACCTGAAGGCAGGGTAAAGTGACATCAGGATAGATAATAATAAGGTATTTGAGGTAGATATGTACATGAAGGCAGGGTAAAGTGACTAGACATCAGGATAGATAATAATAAGGTATTTGAGGTAGATATGTACATGAAGGCAGGGTAAAGTGACTAGGCATCAGGATAGATAATAATAAGGTATTTGAGGTAGATGTGTACCTGAAGGCAGGGTAAAGTGACATCAGGATAGATAATAATAAGGTATTTGAGGTAGATATGTACATGAAGGCAGGGTAAAGTGACTAGGCATCAGGATAGATAATAATAAGGTATTTGAGGTAGATGTGTACCTGAAGGCAGGGTAAAGTGACATCAGGATAGATAATAATAAGGTATTTGAGGTAGATATGTACATGAAGGCAGGGTAAAGTGACTAGACATCAGGATAGATAATAATAAGGTATTTGAGGTAGATATGTACATGAAGGCAGGGTAAAGAGACTAGGCATCAGGATAGATAATAATAAGGTATTTGAGGTAGATATGTACATGAAGGCAGGGTAAAGTGACATCAGGATAGATAATAATAAGGTATTTGAGGTAGATATGTACATGAAGGCAGGGTAAAGTGACTAGGCATCAGGATAGATAATAATAAGGTATTTGAGGTAGATATGTACATGAAGGCAGGGTAAAGTGACATCAGGATAGATGATAATAAGGTATTTGAGGTAGATATGTACATGAAGGCAGGGTAAAGTGACTAGACATCAGGATAGATAATAATAAGGTATTAGAGGTAGATATGTACATGAAGGCAGGGTAAAGTGACATCAGGATAGATAATAATAAGGTATTTGAGGTAGATATGTACATGAAGGCAGGGTAAAGTGACTAGACATCAGGATAGATAATAATAAGGTATTTGAGGTAGATATGTACATGAAGGCAGGGTAAAGTGACTAGACATCAGGATAGATAATAATAAGGTATTTGAGGTAGATATGTACATGAAGGCAGGGTAAAGTGACTAGACATCAGGATAGATAATAATAAGGTATTAGAGGTAGATATTTACATGAAGGCAGGGTAAAGTGACTAGTCATCAGGATAGATAATAATAAGGTATTAGAGGTAGATATTTACATGAAGGCAGGGTAAAGTGACTAGACATCAGGATAGATAATAATAAGGTATTAGAGGTAGATATTTACATGAAGGCAGGGTAAAGTGCCTTGACATCAGGATAGATAATAATAAGGTATTTGAGGTAGATATGTACATGAAGGCAGGGTAAAGTGACTAGACATCAGGATAGATAATAATAAGGTATTAGAGGTAGATATTTACATGAAGGCAGGGTAAAGTGCCTTGACATCAGGATAGATAATAATAAGGTATTTGAGGTAGATATGTACATGAAGGCAGGGTAAAGTGACTAGACATCAGGATAGATAATAATAAGGTATTAGAGGTAGATATGTACATGAAGGCAGGGTAAAGTGACATCAGGATAGATAATAATAAGGTATTAGAGGTAGATATGAACATGAAGGCAGGGTAAAGTGCCTTGACATCAGGATAGATAATAATAAGGTATTTGAGGTAGATATCTACATGAAGGCAGGGTAAAGTGACTAGACATCAGGATAGATAATAATAAGGTATTAGAGGTAGATATGTACATGAAGGCAGGGTAAAGTGACATCAGGATAGATAATAATAAGGTATTTGAGGTAGATATGTACATGAAGGCAGGGTAAAGTGACTAGACATCAGGATAGATAATAATAAGGTATTAGAGGTAGATATGTAGATGAAGGCAGGGTAAAGTGACTAGTCATCAGGATAGATAATAATAAGGTATTTGAGGTAGATATGTAGATGAAGGCAGGGTAAAGTGACTAGTCATCAGGATAGATAATAATAAGGTATTAGAGGTAGATATGAACATGAAGGCAGGGTAAAGTGACTAGTCATCAGGATAGATAATAATAAGGTATTAGAGGTAGATATGTACGTGAAGGCAGGGTAAAGTGACTAGTCATCAGGATAGATAATAATAAGGTATTAGAGGTAGATATGTACATGAAGTCAGGGTAAAGTGACATCAGGATAGATAATAATAAGGTATTAGAGGTAGATATGAACATGAAGGCAGGGTAAAGTGACTAGTCATCAGGATAGATAATAATAAGGTATTAGAGGTAGATATGTACATGAAGTCAGGGTAAAGTGACATCAGGATAGATAATAATAAGGTATTAGAGGTAGATATGAACATGAAGGCAGGGTAAAGTGCCTTGACATCAGGATAGATAATAATAAGGTATTTGAGGTAGATATCTACATGAAGGCAGGGTAAAGTGACTAGACATCAGGATAGATAATAATAAGGTATTTGAGGTAGATATGAACATGAAGGCAGGGTAAAGTGACATCAGGATAGATAATAATAAGGTATTTGAGGTAGATATGTACATGAAGGCAGGGTAAAGTGACTAGACATCAGGATAGATAATAATAAGGTATTAGAGGTAGATATGTAGATGAAGGCAGGGTAAAGTGACTAGTCATCAGGATAGATAATGATAAGGTATTTGAGGTAGATATGTACATGAAGGCAGGGTAAAGTGACTAGTCATCAGGATAGATAATAATAAGGTATTAGAGGTAGATATGTACATGAAGGCAGGGTAAAGTGACTAGTCATCAGGATAGATAATAATAAGGTATTAGAGGTAGATATGTACATGAAGGCAGGGTAATGTGACTAGACATCAGGATAGATAATAATAAGGTATTTGAGGTAGATATGTACATGAAGGCAGGGTAAAGTGACTAGGCATCAGGATAGATAATAATAAGGTATTAGAGGTAGATATGTACATGAAGGCAGGGTAAAGTGACTAGTCATCAGGAAAGATAATAATGAGGTATTAGAGGTAGATATGTACATGAAGGCAGGGTAAAGTGACTAGACATCAGGATAGATAATAATAAGGTATTAGACGTAGATATGTACATGAAGGCAGGGTAAAGTGACATCAGGATAGATAATAATAAGGTATTAGAGGTAGATATGTACATGAAGGCAGGGTAAAGTGACTAGACATCAGGATAGATAATAATAAGGTATTTGAGGTAGATATTTACATGAAGGCAGGGTAAAGTGACTAGACATCAGGATAGATAATAATAAGGTATTAGAGGTAGATATGTACATGAAGGCAGGGTAAAGTGACTAGACATCAGGATAGATAATAATAAGGTATTAGAGGTAGATATGTACATGAAGGCAGGGTAAAGTGACTAGACATCAGGATAGATAATAATAAGGTATTAGAGGTAGATATGTCCATGAAGGCAGGGTAAAGTGACATCAGGATAGATAATAATAAGGTATTTGAGGTAGATATGTACATGAAGGCAGGGTAAAGTGACTAGACATCAGGATAGATAATAATAAGGTATTTGAGGTAGATATGTATATGAAGGCAGGGTAAAGAGACATCAGGATAGATAATAATAAGGTATTTGAGGTAGATATGTACATGAAGGCAGGGTAAAATGACGAGGCATCAGGATAGATAATAATAAGGTATTAGAGGTAGATATGTACATGAAGGCAGGGTAAAGTGACATCAGGATAGATAATAATAAGGTATTAGAGGTAGATATGTACATGAAGGCAGGGTAAAGTGACATCAGGATAGATAATAATAAGGTATTAGAGGTAGATATGTCCATGAAGGCAGGGTAAAGTGACAGAGACAGACAGAGAGAGAGAGAGTTTTGAAACACACAACACCTCCCCTACCTGCAGGATGTTTCTCTGTATAGCCATGCCCTTGGCCCCGCCCCCAATAGAGGACATTTCCAACATGGCCGCTATGCTCCTCACGCTGCCAGCGCTCCCCGTATCCACGACGACCGTCTCCACGGATACACCCAGGTCGCTGGCCCGTCGCTGGGGGTTGTAGGGCACGCCCAGCAGCCCGTCCGCCGCGTGCGTGTGTGTCGGCGTGTGTGTGTCGGCGAGGTTGGAGTTCGAGATAGCTGAGCTGGAGCGTTTGGGAGGCGGAGGGGGCGGGCCTTTCTTCTTGGGCCGTAGGGCGATGGACTGTGATTGGCTGCGGTTGACGTTCTTGTCCTGGTTGCGTACGGAGTGGCTGCGGCTGACCCGGTGAGTCACCGTGGCGTATTTACCTGTACCGCCCCCTGATAGCCTCCCTGGAGGGGCCACTCCTGTCCCCGCCCCTGCACCTCCACCCCCCCTCTCCTCCCCCTCTCCGTCAGACCCAGCGTAGCGGTTCAGACTGTTAGCTCGCTTCTTAAGGAGGGCCTCACCCGCCTCACCCATCTCTCCCCCGTCTCCCCCCTCAGCCTCCGGAGGCAGACATAGGAGGGGAACAGACACCTGGGGGCTGGGCTGCGGCTGGAGGGTGCTCTCCTTCTCAATCCCCCTCTCTTTCTCCCTCTCAATCCCCCTCTCTTTCTCCCTCTCAATCCCCCTCTCTTTCTCCCTCTCAATCCCCCTCTCTTTCTCCCTCTCCCTCTCCTCTTCCTCCGTTGGGTGGGCTGTAGGCTGAGATTGGGGAGTAGGTGTGGGTTGGTGCTGGGGCTGAGTACCAGGCTGGGGCTGAGTACCAGGCTGGGGCTGAGTACCAGGCTGGGGCTGAGGACCAGGCTGGGGCTGAGGACCAGGCTGGGGCTGAGGACCAGGCTGAGTCTGGGTGTTGTGAGTCCCGCGATGTGCGTTGGACAGAGGGTGAGAGCGGGGGGAACCAGGCCTCTCTCGTTGTATTAGCTGTGGGGAGGATTTGGGTTTGGCCTGCGGTGAGGGGCCCGGGGCGGACGTGGAGGAGTGCAGGGGTTTCTTGGTGGGGGTGTGAGGGGGAGTGTAAGGGGGTGCCGGCATTGAGTGGGCGTGGGAGGGTGGGCGAGGTTTGGATGTGGCGCTGCCTCTCTGGCTCCCCTGGCTGGTCTGTCTCATGGTCCGAGCCTCCTTCTTAGGGGGCACTCCTCCTCCTCTACCCCCTGGCCCTACTCCCTCCTCGGGGTCCTTGCTGAGGCTGCGGGTCCTCTGACCCTTGACCTCTGGGATAGGCTGGATCAGCGCTGTCTGCAGCTCGGGGCTCAACTCGCTGTCCTGGAAGGTGCACAACTTGGGAGAAGTGACGACTTCTGGAGAGAGATGGAGAGATATATTACATATGATGGAGATATAGATGGAGAGATATATTACATATGATGGAGAGATATATTACATATGATGGAGAGATATATTACATATGATGGAGATATAGATGGAGAGATATATTACATATGATGGAGATATAGATGGAGAGATATATTACATATGATGGAGAGATAGATGGAGAGATATATTACATATGATGGAGAGATATATTACATATGATGGAGATATATATTACATATGATGGAGATATATATTACATATGATGGAGAGATATATTACATATGATGGAGAGATATATTACATATGATGGAGAGATATATTACATATGATGGAGAGATATATTACATATGATGGAGAGATATATTACATATGATGGAGAGATATATTACATATGATGGAGAGATATATTACATATGATGGAGAGATATATTACATATGATGGAGAGATATATTACATATGATGGGGAGATATATTACATATGATGGAGAGATATATTACATATGATGGAGAGATATATTACATATGATGGAGAGATATATTACATATGATGGAGATATATATTACATATGATGGAGAGATATATTACATATGATGGAGAGATATATTACATATGATGGAGAGATATATTACATATGATGGAGAGATATATTACATATGATGGAGAGATATATTACATATGATGGAGAGATATATTACATATGATGGAGAGATAGATGGAGAGATATATTACATATGATGGAGAGATATATTACATATGATGGAGAGATATATTACATATGATGGAGAGATATATTACATATGATGGAGAGATATATTACATATGATAGAGATATAGATGGAGAGATATATTACATATGATGGAGAGATATATTACATATGATAGAGAGATATATTACATATGATGGAGAGATATATTACATATGATGGAGAGATAGATGGAGAGATATATTACATATGATGGAGAGATATATTACATATGATGGAGAGATAGATGGAGAGATATATTACATATGATGGAGAGATATATTACATATGATGGAGAGATATATTACATATGATGGAGAGATATATTACATATGATGGAGATATATATTACATATGATGGAGAGATATATTACATATGATGGAGAGATATATTACATATGATGGAGAGATATATTACATATGATGGAGAGATAGATGGAGAGATATATTACATATGATGGAGAGATATATTACATATGATGGAGAGATATATTACATATGATGGAGATATATATTACATATGATGGGGAGATATATTACATATGATGGAGAGATATATTACATATGATGGAGAGATAGATGGAGAGATATATTACATATGATGGAGATATATTACATATGATGGAGATATATTACATATGATGGAGATATATTACATATGATGGAGAGATAGATGGAGAGATATATTACATATGATGGAGAGATATATTACATATGATGGAGAGATATATTACATATGATGGAGAGATATATTACATATGATGGAGAGATATATTACATATGATGGAGAGATATATTACATATGATGGAGAGATATATGGAGAGATATATTACATATGATGGAGAGATATATTACATATGATGGAGAGATATATTACATATGATGGAGAGATATATTACATATGATGGAGAGATATATTACATATGATGGAGAGATATATTACATATGATGGAGAGATATATTACATATGATGGAGAGATAGATGGAGAGATATATTACATATGATGGAGAGATATATTACATATGATGGAGAGATAGATGGAGAGATATATTACATATGATGGAGAGATATATTACATATGATGGAGAGATAGATGGAGAGATATATTACATATGATGGAGAGATATATTACATATGATGGAGAGATAGATGGAGAGATATATTACATATGATGGAGAGATATATTACATATGATGGAGAGATATATTACATATGATGGAGAGATATATTACATATGATGGAGAGATATATTACATATGATGGAGAGATATATTACATATGATGGAGAGATATATTACATATGATGGAGAGATATATTACATATGATGGAGAGATAGATGGAGAGATATATTACATATGATGGAGAGATAGATAGAGAGATATATTACATATGATGGAGAGATATATTACATATGATGGAGAGATATATTACATATGATGGAGAGATATATTACATATGATGGAGAGATATATTACATATGATGGAGAGATATATTACATATGATGGAGAGATATATTACATATGATGGAGAGATATATTACATATGATGGAGAGATATATTACATATGATGGAGAGATATATTACATATGATAGAGAGATATATTACATATGATGGAGAGATATATTACATATGATGGAGAGATATATTACATATGATGGAGAGATATATTACATATGATGGAGAGATAGATGGAGAGATATATTACATATGATGGAGAGATATATTACATATGATGGAGATATATATTACATATGATGGAGAGATATATTACATATGATGGAGAGATAGATAGAGAGATATATTACATATGATGGAGAGATATATTACATATGATGGAGAGATATATGGAGAGATATATTACATATGATGGAGAGATATATTACATATGATGGAGAGATATATTACATATGATGGAGAGATATATTACATATGATGGAGAGATATATGGAGAGATATATTACATATGATGGAGAGATATATTACATATGATAGAGAGATATATGGAGAGATATATTACATATGATGGAGATATATATTACATATGATGGAGAGATATATTACATATGATGGAGAGATATATTACATATGATGGAGAGATATATTACATATGATGGAGAGATATATTACATATGATGGAGAGATATATTACATATGATGGAGAGATATATTACATATGATGGAGAGATATATTACATATGATAGAGATATATTACATATGATGGAGAGATATATTACATATGATAGAGAGATATATTACATATGATAGAGAGATATATTACATATGATAGAGAGATATATTACATATGATGGAGAGATATATGGAGAGATATATTACATATGATAGAGAGATATATTACATATGATAGAGATATTACATATGATGGAGAGATATATTACATATGATGGAGAGATATATTACATATGATGGAGAGATATATTACATATGATGGAGAGATATATTACATATGATGGAGAGATATATTACATATGATGGAGAGATATATTACATATGATGGAGAGATATATGGAGAGATATATTACATATGATGGAGAGATATATTACATATGATGGAGAGATATATTACATATGATGGAGAGATATATTACATATGATGGAGAGATATATTACATATGATGGAGAGATAGATGGAGAGATATATTACATATGATGGAGAGATATATTACATATGATAGAGAGATATATTACATATGATGGAGAGATATATTACATATGATGGAGAGATAGATGGAGAGATATATTACATATGATGGAGAGATATATTACATATGATAGAGAGATATATTACATATGATGGAGAGATATATTACATATGATGGAGAGATAGATGGAGAGATATATTACATATGATGGAGAGATATATTACATATGATGGAGAGATATATTACATATGATGGAGAGATATATTACATATGATGGAGAGATATATTACATATGATGGAGAGATATATTACATATGATGGAGAGATATATTACATATGATGGAGAGATATATAGATATGATGAGAGATATATTACATATGATGGAGAGATATATTACATATGATGGAGAGATATATTACATATGATGGAGAGATATATTACATATGATGGAGAGATATATATACATATGATGGAGAGATATATTACATATGATGGAGAGATATATTACATATGATGGAGAGATATATATGATACATATGATGATGAGAGATATATTACATATGATGGAGAGATATATTACATATGATGGAGAGATATATTACATATGATGGAGAGATATATTACATATGATGGAGAGATATATTACATATGATGGAGAGATATATGGAGAGATATATTACATATGATGGAGAGATATATTACATATGATGGAGAGATATATTACATATGATGGAGAGATATATTACATATGATGGAGAGATATATTACATATGATGGAGAGATATATTACATATGATGGAGAGATATATTACATATGATGGAGAGATATATTACATATGATGGAGAGATATATTACATATGATGGAGAGATATATATACATATGATGGAGAGATATATTACATATGATGGAGAGATATATTACATATGATGGAGAGATATATTACATATGATGGAGAGATATATTACATATGATGGAGAGATATATTACATATGATGGAGAGATATATTACATATGATGGAGAGATATATTACATATGATGGAGAGATATATTACATATGATGGAGAGATATATTACATATGATGGAGAGATATATTACATATGATGGAGAGATATATTACATATGATGGAGAGATATATGGAGGGGAGAGATGGAGAGAGAAAGAGACATGGAGAGAGAGATGGAGAGAGAAAGAGACATGGAGAGAGAGATGGAGAGAGAGATGGAGAGAGAAAGTTGGGCTGTGTTACTGACAGGCATTGGGTCCCTTAGTTGGGCTGTGTTACTGACAGGCATTGGGTCCCTTAGTTGGGCTGTGTTACTGACAGGCATTGGATCCCTTAGTTGGGCTGTGTTACTGACAGGCATTGGGTCCCTTAGTTGGGCTGTGTTACTGACAGGCATTGGGTCCCTTAGTTGGGCTGTGTTACTGACAGGCATTGGGTCCCTTAGTTGGGCTGTGTTACTGACAGGCATTGGGTCCCTTAGTTGGGCTGTGTTACTGACAGGCATTGGGTCCCTTAGTTGGGCTGTGTTACTGACAGGCATTGGGTCCCTTAGTTGGGCTGTGTTACTGACAGGCATTGGTCCCTTAGTTGGGCTGTGTTACTGACAGGCATTGGGTCCCTTAGTTGGGCTGTGTTACTGACAGGCATTGGGTCCCTTAGTTGGGCTGTGTTACTGACAGGCATTGGATCCCTTAGTTGGGCTGTGTTACTGACAGGCATTGGGTCCCTTAGTTGGGCTGTGTTACTGACAGGCATTGGGTCCCTTAGTTGGGCTGTGTTACTGACAGGCATTGGGTCCCTTAGTTGGGCTGTGTTACTGACAGGCATTGGGTCCCTTAGTTGGGCTGTGTTACTGACAGGCATTGGGTCCCTTAGTTGGGCTGTGTTACTGACAGGCATTGGGTCCCTTAGTTGGTTACTGATGATGTGTTATTGATGCTGGGTTATTGATGCTGGGTTATTGATGCTGGGTTATTGATGCTGGGTTATTGATGCTGGGTTATTGATGCTGGGTTATTGATGCTGGGTTACTGATGCTGGGTTATTGATGCTGTGTTATTGATGCTGGATTACTGATGCTGGGTTACTGATGCTGGGTTATTGATGCTGGGTTATTGATGCTGGGTTATTGATGCTGGGTTATTGATGTTGGGTTATTGATGCTGGGTTATTGATGCTGGGTTATTGATGCTGGGTTATTGATGTTGGGTTATTGATGCTGGGTTATTGATGCTGGGTTACTGATGCTGGGTTATTGATGCTGGGTTATTGATGCTGGGTTATTGATGCTGGGTTATTGATGCTGGGTTATTGATGCTGGGTTATTGATACTGGGTTATTGATGCTGGGTTATTGATGCTGGGTTATTGATGCTGGGTTACTGATGCTGGGTTACTGATGCTGGGTTATTGATGCTGGGTTACTGATGCTGGGTTATTGATGCTGGGTTACTGATGTTGGGTTACTGATGCTGGGTTATTGATTCTGTGTTATTGATGCTGGGTTATTGATGCTGGGTTATTGATGCTGGGTTACTGATGCTGTGTTATTGATGCTGGGTTATTGATGCTGGGTTATTGATGCTGGGTTACTGATGCTGGGTTATTGATGCTGTGTTACTGATGATGGGTTACTGATGCTGGGTTATTGATGCTGGGTTACTGATGCTGTGTTATTGATGCTGGGTTATTGATGCTGGGTTATTGATGCTGGGTTATTGATGCTGGGTTATTGATGCTGGGTTACTGATGCTGGGTTATTGATGCTGGGTTATTGATGCTGGGTTACTGATGCTGTGTTATTGATGCTGGGTTATTGATGCTGTGTTATTGATGCTGGGTTATTGATGCTGTGTTATTGATGCTGGGTTATTGATGCTGGGTTACTGATGCTGGGTTACTGATGCTGGGTTATTGATGCTGTATTATTGATGCTGGGTTATTGATGCTGTGTTATTGATGCTGTATTATTGATGCTGGGTTATTGATACTGGGTTACTGATGCTGGGTTATTGATGCTGTGTTATTGATGCTGTGTTATTGATGCTGTGTTATTGATGCTGTGTTATTGATGCTGTATTATTGATGCTGGGTTATTGATACTGGGTTATTGATGCTGGGTTATTAATGCTGGGTTATTGATGCTGGGTTACTAATGCTGGGTTACTGATGCTGGGTTACTGATGCTGGGTTATTGATGCTGGGTTATTGATGCTGTGTTATTGATGCTGTGTTATTGATGCTGGGTTATTGATGCTGGGTTACTGATGCTGGGTTACTGATGCTGGGTTATTGATGCTGTATTATTGATGCTGGGTTATTGATGCTGTGTTATTGATGCTGTATTATTGATGCTGGGTTATTTATACTGGGTTACTGATGCTGGGTTATTGATGCTGTGTTATTGATGCTGTGTTATTGATGCTGTGTTATTGATGCTGTGTTATTGATGCTGTGTTATTGATGCTGTATTATTGATGCTGGGTTATTGATACTGGGTTACTGATGCTGGGTTATTGATGCTGGGTTATTGATGATGGGTTATTGATGCTGGGTTATTGATGCTGTGTTACTGATGCTGGGTTATTGATGCTGGGATATTGATGCTGGGTTACTGATGCTGGGTTATTGATGCTGTGTTATTGATGCTGTGTTATTGATGCTGTGTTACTGATGCTGTGTTACTAATGCTGGGTTATTGATGCTGGGTTACTGATGCTGTGTTACTGATGCTGGGTTATTGATGCTGTGTTACTGATGCTGGGTTATTGACATGTTGGGTTATTCAAACAACCAGCACTGGGTCACCAAATAACCCCAGTGTGTCTGTCCACTACTTAACCAGCACTGGGTCACCAAATAACCCCAGTGTGTCTGTCCACTACTTAACCAGCACTGGGTCACCAAATAACCCCAGCGTGTCTGTCCACTACTTAACCAGCACTGGGTCACCAAATAACCCCAGCGTGTCTGTCCACTACTTAACCAGCACTGGGTCACCAAATAACCCCAGTGTGTCTGTCCACTACTTAACCAGCACTGGGTCACCAAATAACCCCAGTGTGTCTGTCCACTACTTAACCAGCACTGGGTCAAAATAACCCCAGCGTGTCTGTCCACTACTTAACCAGCACTGGGTCACCAAATAACCCCAGTGTGTCTGTCCACTACTTAACCAGCACTGGGTCACCAAATAACCCCAGTGTGTCTGTCCACTACTTAACCAGCACTGGGTCAAAATAACCCCAGTGTGTCTGTCCACTACTTAACCAGCACTGGGTCATCAAATAACCCCAGTGTGTCTGTCCACTACTTAACCAGCACTGGGTCACCAAATAACCCCAGCGTGTCTGTCCACTACTTAACCAGCACTGGGTCACCAAATAACCCCAGTGTGTCTGTCCACTACTTCACTGGGTCACCAAATAACCCCAGTGTGTCTGTCCACTACTTAACCAGCACTGGGTCACCAAATAACCCCAGTGTGTCTGTCCACTACTTAACCAGCACTGGGTCACCAAATAACCCCAGTGTGTCTGTCCACTACTTAACCAGCACTGGGTCACCAAATAACCCCAGTGTGTCTGTCCACTACTTAACCAGCACTGGGTCACCAAATAACCCCAGTGTGTCTGTCCACTACTTAACCAGCACTGGGTCACCAAATAACCCCAGTGTGTCTGTCCACTACTTAACCAGCACTGGGTCACCAAATAACCCCAGCGTGTCTGTCCACTACTTAACCAGCACTGGGTCACCAAATAACCCCAGCGTGTCTGTCCACTACTTAACCAGCACTGGGTCACCAAATAACCCCAGTGTGTCTGTCCACTACTTAACCAGCACTGGGTCACCAAATAACCCCAGCGTGTCTGTCCACTACTTAACCAGCACTGGGTCACCAAATAACCCCAGTGTGTCTGTCCACTACTTCACTGGGTCACCAAATAACCCCAGCGTGTCTGTCCACTACTTAACCAGCACTGGGTCACCAAATAACCCCAGTGTGTCTGTCCACTACTTAACCAGCACTGGGTCACCAAATAACCCCAGTGTGTCTGTCCACTACTTAACCAGCACTGGGTCACCAAATAACCCCAGTGTGTCTGTCCACTACTTAACCAGCACTGGGTCACCAAATAACCCCAGCGTGTCTGTCCACTACTTAACCAGCACTGGGTCACCAAATAACCCCAGTGTGTCTGTCCACTACTTAACCAGCACTGGGTCACCAAATAACCCCAGCGTGTCTGTCCACTACTTAACCAGCACTGGGTCACCAAATAACCCCAGTGTGTCTGTCCACTACTTAACCAGCACTGGGTCACCAAATAACCCCAGTGTGTCTGTCCACTACTTAACCAGCACTGGGTCACCAAATAACCCCAGTGTGTCTGTCCACTACTTAACCAGCACTGGGTCACCAAATAACCCCAGCGTGTCTGTCCACTACTTAACCAGCACTGTGTCACCAAATAACCCCAGCGTGTCTGTCCACTACTTCACTGGGCCTGGGTCACCAAATAACCCCAGCGTGTCTGTCCACTACTTCACTGGGTCACCAAATAACCCCAGTGTGTCTGTCCACTACTTAACCAGCACTGGGTCACCAAATAACCCCAGTGTGTCTGTCCACTACTTAACCAGCACTGGGTCACCAAATAACCCCAGCGTGTCTGGCCACTACTTAACCAGCACTGGGTCACCAAATAACCCCAGCGTGTCTGGCCACTACTTAACCAGCACTGGGTCACCAAATAACCCCAGTGTGTCTGTCCACTATTTAACCAGCACTGGGTCACCAAATAACCCCAGTGTGTCTGTCCACTACTTAACCAGCACTGGGTCACCAAATAACCCCAGTGTGTCTGTCCACTACTTAACCAGCACTGGGTCCCCAAATAACCCCAGTGTGTCTGTCCACTACTTAACCAGCACTGGGTCACCAAATAACCCCAGTGTGTCTGTCCACTACTTAACCAGCACTGGGTCACCAAATAACCCCAGGGTGTCTGTCCACTACTTAACCAGCACTGGGTCACCAAATAACCCCAGTGTGTCTGTCCACTACTTAACCAGCACTGGGTCACCAAATAACCCCAGTGTGTCTGTCCACTACTTAACCAGCACTGGGTCACCAAATAACCCCAGTGTGTCTGTCCACTACTTAACCAGCACTGGGTCACCAAATAACCCCAGCGTGTCTGTCCACTACTTAACCAGCACTGGGTCACCAAATAACCCCAGCGTGTCTGTCCACTACTTAACCAGCACTGGGTCAAAATAACCCCAGCGTGTCTGTCCACTACTTAACCAGCACTGGGTCACCAAATAACCCCAGTGTGTCTGTCCACTACTTAACCAGCACTGGGTCACCAAATAACCCCAGTGTGTCTGTCCACTACTTCACTGGGTCACCAAATAACCCCAGTGTGTCTGTCCACTACTTAACCAGCACTGGGTCACCAAATAACCCCAGCGTGTCTGTCCACTACTTAACCAGCACTGGGTCACCAAATAACCCCAGCGTGTCTGTCCACTACTTAACCAGCACTGGGTCACCAAATAACCCCAGTGTGTCTGTCCACTACTTCACTGGGTCACCAAATAACCCCAGCGTGTCTGTCCACTACTTAACCAGCACTGGGTCACCAAATAACCCCAGTGTGTCTGTCCACTACTTCACTGGGTCACCAAATAACCCCAGCGTGTCTGTCCACTACTTAACCAGCACTGGGTCACAAAATAACCCCAGCGTGTCTGTCCACTACTTAACCAGCACTGGGTCACCAAATAACCCCAGTGTGTCTGTCCACTACTTAACCAGCACTGGGTCACCAAATAACCCCAGTGTGTCTGTCCACTACTTAACCAGCACTGGGTCACCAAATAACCCCAGTGTGTCTGTCCACTACTTAACCAGCACTGGGTCACCAAATAACCCCAGCGTGTCTGTCCACTACTTAACCAGCACTGGGTCACCAAATAACCCCAGCGTGTCTGTCCACTACTTAACCAGCACTGGGTCACCAAATAACCCCAGCGTGTCTGTCCACTACTTAACCAGCACTGGGTCAAAATAACCCCAGCGTGTCTGTCCACTACTTAACCAGCACTGGGTCACCAAATAACCCCAGTGTGTCTGTCCACTACTTAACCAGCACTGGGTCACCAAATAACCCCAGTGTGTCTGTCCACTACTTAACCAGCACTGGGTCACCAAATAACCCCAGTGTGTCTGTCCACTACTTAACCAGCACTGGGTCACCAAATAACCCCAGTGCGTCTGTCCACTACTTAACCAGCACTGGGTCACCAAATAACCCCAGCGTGTCTGTCCACTACTTAACCAGCACTGGGTCACCAAATAACCCCAGGGTGTCTGTCCACTACTTAACCAGCACTGGGTCACCAAATAACCCCAGCGTGTCTGTCCACTACTTAACCAGCACTGGGTCACCAAATAACCCCAGCGTGTCTGTCCACTACTTAACCAGCACTGGGTCACCAAATAACCCCAGTGTGTCTGTCCACTACTTAACCAGCACTGGGTCACCAAATAACCCCAGCGTGTCTGTCCACTACTTCACTGGGTCTGGGTCACCAAATAACCCCAGTGTGTCTGTCCACTACTTAACCAGCACTGGGTCACCAAATAACCCCAGCGTGTCTGTCCACTACTTAACCAGCACTGGGTCACCAAATAACCCCAGTGTGTCTGTCCACTACTTAACCAGCACTGGGTCACCAAATAACCCCAGCGTGTCTGTCCACTACTTAACCAGCACTGGGTCACCAAATAACCCCAGTGTGTCTGTCCACTACTTCACTGGGTCTGGGTCACCAAATAACCCCAGTGTGTCTGTCCACTACTTAACCAGCACTGGGTCAAAATAACCCCAGTGTGTCTGTCCACTACTTCACTGGGTCACCAAATAACCCCAGCGTGTCTGTCCACTACTTAACCAGCACTGGGTCACCAAATAACCCCAGTGTGTCTGTCCACTACTTAACCAGCACTGGGTCACCAAATAACCCCAGCGTGTCTGTCCACTACTTAACCAGCACTGGGTCACCAAATAACCCCAGTGTGTCTGTCCACTACTTAACCAGCACTGGGTCACCAAATAACCCCAGTGCGTCTGTCCACTACTTAACCAGCACTGGGTCACCAAATAACCCCAGTGTGTCTGTCCACTACTTAACCAGCACTGGGTCACCAAATAACCCCAGCGTGTCTGTCCACTACTTAACCAGCACTGGGTCACCAAATAACCCCAGTGTGTCTGTCCACTACTTAACCAGCACTGGGTCACCAAATAACCCCAGTGTGTCTGTCCACTACTTAACCAGCACTGGGTCACCAAATAACCCCAGCGTGTCTGTCCACTACTTCACTGGGTCTGGGTCACCAAATAACCCCAGTGTGTCTGTCCACTACTTAACCAGCACTGGGTCACCAAATAACCCCAGCGTGTCTGTCCACTACTTAACCAGCACTGGGTCACCAAATAACCCCAGTGTGTCTGTCCACTACTTAACCAGCACTGGGTCACCAAATAACCCCAGCGTGTCTGTCCACTACTTAACCAGCACTGGGTCACCAAATAACCCCAGTGTGTCTGTCCACTACTTCACTGGGTCACCAAATAACCCCAGTGTGTCTGTCCACTACTTAACCAGCACTGGGTCACCAAATAACCCCAGTGTGTCTGTCCACTACTTCACTGGGTCACCAAATAACCCCAGTGTGTCTGTCCACTACTTAACCAGCACTGGGTCACCAAATAACCCCAGTGTGTCTGTCCACTACTTAACCAGCACTGGGTCACCAAATAACCCCAGTGTGTCTGTCCACTACTTAACCAGCACTGGGTCACCAAATAACCCCAGCGTGTCTGTCCACTACTTAACCAGCACTGGGTCACCAAATAACCCCAGCGTGTCTGTCCACTACTTAACCAGCACTGGGTCACCAAATAACCCCAGTGTGTCTGTCCACTACTTAACCAGCACTGGGTCACCAAATAACCCCAGCGTGTCTGTCCACTACTTAACCAGCACTGGGTCACCAAATAACCCCAGTGTGTCTGTCCACTACTTAACCAGCACTGGGTCACCAAATAACCCCAGTGTGTCTGTCCACTACTTAACCAGCACTGGGTCAAAATAACCCCAGTGTGTCTGTCCACTACTTAACCAGCACTGGGTCACCAAATAACCCCAGCGTGTCTGTCCACTACTTAACCAGCACTGGGTCACCAAATAACCCCAGCGTGTCTGTCCACTACTTAACCAGCACTGGGTCACCAAATAACACCAGCACTGGGTCACCAAATAACCCCAGCGTGTCTGTCCACTACTTAACCAGCACTGGGTCACCAAATAACCCCAGCGTGTCTGTCCACTACTTAACCAGCACTGGGTCACCAAATAACCCCAGTGTGTCTGTCCACTACTTCACTGGGTCACCAAATAACCCCAGTGTGTCTGTCCACTACTTAACCAGCACTGGGTCACCAAATAACCCCAGTGTGTCTGTCCACTACTTCACTGGGTCACCAAATAACCCCAGTGTCTGTCCACTACTTGACCAGCACTGGGTCACCAAATAACCCCAGCGTGTCTGTCCACTACTTAACCAGCACTGGGTCACCAAATAACCCCAGTGTGTCTGTCCACTACTTAACCAGCACTGGGTCACCAAATAACCCCAGTGTGTCTGTCCACTACTTAACCAGCACTGGGTCACCAAATAACCCCAGCGTGTCTGTCCACTACTTAACCAGCACTGGGTCACCAAATAACCCCAGCGTGTCTGTCCACTACTTAACCAGCACTGGGTCACCAAATAACCCCAGCGTGTCTGTCCACTACTTAACCAGCACTGGGTCAAAATAACCCCAGCGTGTCTGTCCACTACTTAACCAGCACTGGGTCACCAAATAACCCCAGTGTGTCTGTCCACTACTTAACCAGCACTGGGTCACCAAATAACCCCAGCGTGTCTGTCCACTACTTAACCAGCACTGGGTCACCAAATAACCCCAGTGTGTCTGTCCACTACTTAACCAGCACTGGGTCACCAAATAACCCCAGTGTGTCTGTCCACTACTTAACCAGCACTGGGTCACCAAATAACCCCAGCGTGTCTGTCCACTACTTAACCAGCACTGGGTCACCAAATAACCCCAGGGTGTCTGTCCACTACTTAACCAGCACTGGGTCACCAAATAACCCCAGCGTGTCTGTCCACTACTTAACCAGCACTGGGTCACCAAATAACCCCAGCGTGTCTGTCTACTACTTAACCAGCACTGGGTCACCAAATAACCCCAGTGTGTCTGTCCACTACTTAACCAGCACTGGGTCACCAAATAACCCCAGCATGTCTGTCCACTACTTCACTGGGTCTGGGTCACCAAATAACCCCAGTGTGTCTGTCCACTACTTAACCAGCACTGGGTCACCAAATAACCCCAGCGTGTCTGTCCACTACTTAACCAGCACTAGGTCACCAAATAACCCCAGTGTGTCTGTCCACTACTTAACCAGCACTGGGTCACCAAATAACCCCAGCGTGTCTGTCCACTACTTAACCAGCACTGGGTCACCAAATAACCCCAGTGTGTCTGTCCACTACTTCACTGGGTCTGGGTCACCAAATAACCCCAGTGTGTCTGTCCACTACTTAACCAGCACTGGGTCACCAAATAACCCCAGCGTGTCTGTCCACTACTTCACTGGGCCTGGGTCACCAAATAACCCCAGCGTGTCTGTCCACTACTTAACCAGCACTGGGTCACCAAATAACCCCAGTGTGTCTGTCCACTACTTAACCAGCACTGGGTCACCAAATAACCCCAGCGTGTCTGTCCACTACTTAACCAGCACTGGGTCACCAAATAACCCCAGCGTGTCTGTCCACTACTTAACCAGCACTGGGTCACCAAATAACCCCAGCGTGTCTGTCCACTACTTAACCAGCACTGGGTCACCAAATAACCCCAGCGTGTCTGTCCACTACTTAACCAGCACTGGGTCACCAAATAACCCCAGCGTGTCTGTCCACTACTTAACCAGCACTGGGTCACCAAATAACCCCAGCGTGTCTGTCCACTACTTAACCAGCACTGGGTCACCAAATAACCCCAGCGTGTCTGTCCACTACTTAACCAGCACTGGGTCACCAAATAACCCCAGCGTGTCTGTCCACTACTTAACCAGCACTGGGTCACCAAATAACCCCAGTGTGTCTGTCCACTACTTAACCAGCACTGGGTCACCAAATAACCCCAGTGTGTCTGTCCACTACTTAACCAGCACTGGGTCACCAAATAACCCCAGGGTGTCTGTCCACTACTTCACTGGGTCACCAAATTAATAATATTAATAATAATATATGCCATTTAGCAGACGTTTCTGTCCAAAGCTACTTACAGTCATGTGTGCATACATTCTACGTATGGGTGGTCCCGGGAATCGAACCCACTACCCTGGCGTTACAAGCGCCATGCTCTACCAACTGAGCTACAGAAACCCCAGTGTGTCTGTCCACTACTTAACCAGCACTGGGTCACCAAATAACCCCAGTGTGTCTGTCCACTACTTAACCAGCACTGGGTCACCAAATAACCCCAGGGTGTCTGTCCACTACTTCACTGGGTCACCAAATAACCCCAGTGTGTCTGTCCACTACTTAACCAGCACTGGGTCACCAAATAACCCCAGTGTGTCTGTCCACTACTTAACCAGCACTGGGTCACCAAATAACCCCAGTGTGTCTGTCCACTACTTAACCAGCACTGGGTCACCAAATAACCCCAGGGTGTCTGTCCACTACTTCACTGGGTCACCAAATAACCCCAGTGTGTCTGTCCACTACTTAACCAGCACTGGGTCACCAAATAACCCCAGTGTGTCTGTCCACTACTTAACCAGCACTGGGTCACCAAATAACCCCAGTGTGTCTGTCCACTACTTCACTGGGTCACCAAATAACCCCAGGGTGTCTGTCCACTACTTAACCAGCACTGGGTCACCAAATAACCCCAGTGTGTCTGTCCACTACTTAACCAGCACTGGGTCACCAAATAACCCCAGTGTGTCTGTCCACTACTTAACCAGCACTGGGTCAAAATAACCCCAGTGTGTCTGTCCACTACTTAACCAGCACTGGGTCACCAAATAACCCCAGTGTGTCTGTCCACTACTTAACCAGCACTGGGTCACCAAATAATCCCAGCGTGTCTGTCCACTACTTAACCAGCACTGGGTCACCAAATAACCCCAGTGTGTCTGTCCACTACTTAACCAGCACTGGGTCACCAAATAACCCCAGCGTGTCTGTCCACTACTTAACCAGCACTGGGTCACCAAATAATCCCAGCGTGTCTGTCCACTACTTAACCAGCACTGGGTCACCAAATAACCCCAGCGTGTCTGTCCACTACTTAACCAGCACTGGGTCACCAAATAACCCCAGTGTGTCTGTCCACTACTTAACCAGCACTGGGTCACCAAATAACCCCAGTGTGTCTGTCCACTACTTAACCAGCACTGGGTCACCAAATAACCCCAGTGTGTCTGTCCACTACTTAACCAGCACTGGGTCAACCAGCACTGGCACTCACCAAATAACCCCAGCGTGTCTGTCCACTACTTAACCAGCACTGGGTCACCAAATAACCCCAGTGTGTCTGTCCACTACTTAACCAGCACTGGGTCACCAAATAACCCCAGTGTGTCTGTCCACTACTTAACCAGCACTGGGTCACCAAATAACCCCAGCGTGTCTGTCCACTACTTAACCAGCACTGGGTCACCAAATAACCCCAGCGTGTCTGTCCACTACTTAACCAGCACTGGGTCACCAAATAACCCCAGCGTGTCTGTCCACTACTTAACCAGCACTGGGTCACCAAATAACCCCAGTGTGTCTGTCCACTACTTAACCAGCACTGGGTCACCAAATAACCCCAGCGTGTCTGTCCACTACTTAACCAGCACTGGGTCACCAAATAACCCCAGACTACTTAACCAGTGTCTGTCCACTACTTAACCAGCACTGGGTCACCAAATAACCCCAGCGTGTCTGTCCACTACTTAACCAGCACTGGGTCACCAAATAACCCCAGTGTGTCTGTCCACTACTTAACCAGCACTGGGTCACCAAATAACCCCAGTGTGTCTGTCCACTACTTAACCAGCACTGGGTCACCAAATAACCCCAGTGTGTCTGTCCACTACTTAACCAGCACTGGGTCACCAAATAACCCCAGTGTGTCTGTCCACTACTTAACCAGCACTGGGTCACCAAATAACCCCAGCGTGTCTGTCCACTACTTAACCAGCACTGGGTCACAAAATAACCCCAGGGTGTCTGTCCACTACTTAACCAGCACTGGGTCACCAAATAACCCCAGTGTGTCTGTCCACTACTTCACTGGGTCACCAAATAACCCCAGTGTCTGTCCACTACTTAACCAGCACTGGGTCACCAAATAACCCCAGTGTGTCTGTCCACTACTTAACCAGCACTGGGTCACCAAATAACCCTGTGGTCCACTACTTAACCAGCACTGGGTCACCAAATAACCCCAGTGTGTCTGTCCACTACTTAACCAGCACTGGGTCACCAAATAACCCCAGTGTGTCTGTCCACTACTTAACCAGCACTGGGTCACCAAATAACCCCAGTGTGTCTGTCCACCCCAGCGTGTCTACTTAACCAGCACTGGGTCACCAAATAACCCCAGCGTGTCTGTCCACTACTTAACCAGCACTGGGTCAAAATAACCCCAGGGTGTCTGTCCACTACTTAACCAGCACTGGGTCACCAAATAACCCCAGCGTGTCTGTCCACTACTTAACCAGCACTGGGTCACCAAATAACCCCAGTGTGTCTGTCCACTACTTAACCAGCACTGGGTCACCAAATAACCCCAGTGTGTCTGTCCACTACTTAACCAGCACTGGGTCACCAAATAACCCCAGCGTGTCTGTCCACTACTTAACCAGCACTGGGTCACCAAATAACCCCAGTGTGTCTGTCCACTACTTAACCAGCACTGGGTCACCAAATAACCCCAGTGTGTCTGTCCACTACTTAACCAGCACTGGGTCACCAAATAACCCCAGTGTGTCTGTCCACTACTTAACCAGCACTGGGTCACCAAATAACCCCAGCGTGTCTGTCCACTACTTAACCAGCACTGGGTCACCAAATAACCCCAGTGTGTCTGTCCACTACTTAACCAGCACTGGGTCACCAAATAACCCCAGGGTGTCTGTCCACTACTTAACCAGCACTGGGTCACCAAATAACCCCAGTGTGTCTGTCCACTACTTAACCAGCACTGGGTCACCAAATAATCCCAGCGTGTCTGTCCACTACTTAACCAGCACTGGGTCACCAAATAACCCCAGTGTGTCTGTCCACTACTTAACCAGCACTGGGTCACCAAATAACCCCAGTGTGTCTGTCCACTACTTAACCAGCACTGGGTCACCAAATAACCCCAGTGTGTCTGTCCACTACTTAACCAGCACTGGGTCACCAAATAACCCCAGTGTGTCTGTCCACTACTTAACCAGCACTGGGTCACCAAATAACCCCAGCGTGTCTGTCCACTACTTAACCAGCACTGGGTCACCAAATAACCCCAGCGTGTCTGTCCACTACTTAACCAGCACTGGGTCACCAAATAACCCCAGTGTGTCTGTCCACTACTTAACCAGCACTGGGTCACCAAATAACCCCAGTGTGTCTGTCCACTACTTAACCAGCACTGGGTCACCAAATAACCCCAGGGTGTCTGTCCACTACTTAACCAGCACTGGGTCACCAAATAACCCCAGCGTGTCTGTCCACTACTTAACCAGCACTGGGTCACCAAATAACCCCAGCGTGTCTGTCCACTACTTAACCAGCACTGGGTCACCAAATAACCCCAGTGTGTCTGTCCACTACTTAACCAGCACTGGGTCACCAAATAACCCCAGTGTGTCTGTCCACTACTTAACCAGCACTGGGTCACCAAATAACCCCAGTGTGTCTGTCCACTACTTAACCAGCACTGGGTCAAAATAACCCCAGTGTGTCTGTCCACTACTTAACCAGCACTGGGTCACCAAATAACCCCAGCGTGTCTGTCCACTACTTAACCAGCACTGGGTCACCAAATAACCCCAGTGTGTCTGTCCACTACTTAACCAGCATTGGGTCACCAAATAACCCCAGTGTGTCTGTCCACTACTTCACTGGGTCACCAAATAACCCCAGTGTGTCTGTCCACTACTTAACCAGCACTGGGTCACCAAATAACCCCAGTGTGTCTGTCCACTACTTAACCAGCACTGGGTCACCAAATAACGCCAGTGTGTCTGTCCACTACTTAACCAGCACTGGGTCACCAAATAACCCCAGCGTGTCTGTCCACTACTTAACCAGCACTGGGTCACCAAATAACCCCAGTGTGTCTGTCCACTACTTAACCAGCACTGGGTCACCAAATAACCCCAGTGTGTCTGTCCACTACTACCACTGGGTCACCAAATAACCCCAGCGTGTCTGTCCACTACTTAACCAGCACTGGGTCACCAAATAACCCCAGCGTGTCTGTCCACTACTTCACTGGGTCACCAAATAACCCCAGTGTGTCTGTCCACTACTTCACTGGGTCACCAAATAACCCCAGTGTGTCTGTCCACTACTTAACCAGCACTGGGTCACCAAATAACCCCAGTGTGTCTGTCCACTACTTAACCAGCACTGGGTCACCAAATAACCCCAGTGTGTCTGTCCACCACTTAACCAGCACTGGGTCAAAATAACCCCAGTGTGTCTGTCCACTACTTAACCAGCACTGGGTCAAAATAACCCCAGCGTGTCTGTCCACTACTTAACCAGCACTGGGTCACCAAATAACCCCAGCGTGTCTGTCCACTACTTAACCAGCACTGGGTCACCAAATAACCCCAGTGTGTCTGTCCACTACTTAACCAGCACTGGGTCACCAAATAACCCCAGTGTGTCTGTCCACTACTTAACCAGCACTGGGTCACCAAATAACCCCAGCGTGTCTGTCCACTACTTAACCAGCACTGGGTCACCAAATAACCCCAGTGTGTCTGTCCACTACTTAACCAGCACTGGGTCACCAAATAACCCCAGTGTGTCTGTCCACTACTTAACCAGCACTGGGTCACCAAATAACCCCAGTGTGTCTGTCCACTACTTAACCAGCACTGGGTCAAAATAACCCCAGTGTGTCTGTCCACTACTTAACCAGCACTGGGTCACCAAATAACCCCAGCGTGTCTGTCCACTACTTAACCAGCACTGGGTCAAAATAACCCCAGTGTGTCTGTCCACTACTTAACCAGCACTGGGTCAAAATAACCCCAGTGTGTCTGTCCACTACTTCACTGGGTCACCAAATAACCCCAGTGTGTCTGTCCACTACTTAACCAGCACTGGGTCACCAAATAACCCCAGTGTGTCTGTCCACTACTTAACCAGCACTGGGTCACCAAATAACCCCAGTGTGTCTGTCCACTACTTAACCAGCACTGGGTCACCAAATAACCCCAGCGTGTCTGTCCACTACTTAACCAGCACTGGGTCACCAAATAACCCCAGTGTGTCTGTCCACTACTTAACCAGCACTGGGTCACCAAATAACCCCAGTGTGTCTGTCCACTACTTCACTGGGTCACCAAATAACCCCAGCGTGTCTGTCCACTACTTCACTGGGTCTGGGTCACCAAATAACCCCAGCGTGTCTGTCCACTACTTCACTGGGTCACCAAATAACCCCAGTGTGTCTGTCCACTACTTCACTGGGTCACCAAATAACCCCAGTGTGTCTGTCCACTACTTAACCAGCACTGGGTCACCAAATAACCCCAGCGTGTCTGTCCACTACTTAACCAGCACTGGGTCACCAAATAACCCCAGTGTGTCTGTCCACTACTTAACCAGCACTGGGTCAAAATAACCCCAGTGTGTCTGTCCACTACTTAACCAGCACTGGGTCAAAATAACCCCAGCGTGTCTGTCCACTACTTAACCAGCACTGGGTCACCAAATAACCCCAGCGTGTCTGTCCACTACTTAACCAGCACTGGGTCACCAAATAACCCCAGTGTGTCTGTCCACTACTTAACCAGCACTGGGTCACCAAATAACCCCAGTGTGTCTGTCCACTACTTAACCAGCACTGGGTCACCAAATAACCCCAGCGTGTCTGTCCACTACTTAACCAGCACTGGGTCACCAAATAACCCCAGTGTGTCTGTCCACTACTTAACCAGCACTGGGTCACCAAATAACCCCAGTGTGTCTGTCCACTACTTAACCAGCACTGGGTCACCAAATAACCCCAGTGTGTCTGTCCACTACTTAACCAGCACTGGGTCACCAAATAACCCCAGCGTGTCTGTCCACTACTTAACCAGCACTGGGTCACCAAATAACCCCAGCGTGTCTGTCCACTACTTAACCAGCACTGGGTCACCAAATAACCCCAGCGTGTCTGTCCACTACTTAACCAGCACTGGGTCACCAAATAACCCCAGTGTGTCTGTCCACTACTTAACCAGCACTGGGTCACCAAATAACCCCAGCGTGTCTGTCCACTACTTAACCAGCACTGGGTCACCAAATAACCCCAGCGTGTCTGTCCACTACTTAACCAGCACTGGGTCACCAAATAACCCCAGCGTGTCTGTCCACTACTTAACCAGCACTGGGTCACCAAATAACCCCAGGTGTCTGTCCACTACTTAACCAGCACTGGGTCACCAAATAACCCCAGCGTGTCTGTCCACTACTTAACCAGCACTGGGTCAAAATAACCCCAGCGTGTCTGTCCACTACTTAACCAGCACTGGGTCACCAAATAACCCCAGCGTGTCTGTCCACTACTTAACCAGCACTGGGTCACCAAATAACCCCAGTGTGTCTGTCCACTACTTAACCAGCACTGGGTCACCAAATAACCCCAGTGTGTCTGTCCACTACCTAACCAGCACTGGGTCACCAAATAACCCCAGCGTGTCTGTCCACTACTTAACCAGCACTGGGTCACCAAATAACCCCAGTGTGTCTGTCCACTACTTAACCAGCACTGGGTCACCAAATAACCCCAGGGTGTCTGTCCACTACTTAACCAGCACTGGGTCACCAAATAACCCCAGCGTGTCTGTCCACTACTTCACTGGGTCACCAAATAACCCCAGGGTGTCTGTCCACTACTTAACCAGCACTGGGTCACCAAATAACCCCAGCGTGTCTGTCCACTACTTCACTGGGTCACCAAATAACCCCAGTGTGTCTGTCCACTACTTCACTGGGTCACCAAATAACCCCAGTGTGTCTGTCCACTACTTAACCAGCACTGGGTCACCAAATAACCCCAGCGTGTCTGTCCACTACTTAACCAGCACTGGGTCACCAAATAACCCCAGCGTGTCTGTCCACTACTTAACCAGCACTGGGTCACCAAATAACCCCAGTGTGTCTGTCCACTACTTAACCAGCACTGGGTCACCAAATAACCCCAGTGTGTCTGTCCACTACTTAACCAGCACTGGGTCACCAAATAACCCCAGTGTGTCTGTCCACTACTTAACCAGCACTGGGTCAAAATAACCCCAGTGTGTCTGTCCACTACTTAACCAGCACTGGGTCACCAAATAACCCCAGCGTGTCTGTCCACTACTTAACCAGCACTGGGTCACCAAATAACCCCAGTGTGTCTGTCCACTACTTAACCAGCATTGGGTCACCAAATAACCCCAGTGTGTCTGTCCACTACTTCACTGGGTCACCAAATAACCCCAGTGTGTCTGTCCACTACTTAACCAGCACTGGGTCACCAAATAACCCCAGTGTGTCTGTCCACTACTTAACCAGCACTGGGTCACCAAATAACGCCAGTGTGTCTGTCCACTACTTAACCAGCACTGGGTCACCAAATAACCCCAGCGTGTCTGTCCACTACTTAACCAGCACTGGGTCACCAAATAACCCCAGTGTGTCTGTCCACTACTTAACCAGCACTGGGTCACCAAATAACCCCAGTGTGTCTGTCCACTACTTCACTGGGTCACCAAATAACCCCAGCGTGTCTGTCCACTACTTAACCAGCACTGGGTCACCAAATAACCCCAGCGTGTCTGTCCACTACTTCACTGGGTCACCAAATAACCCCAGTGTGTCTGTCCACTACTTCACTGGGTCACCAAATAACCCCAGTGTGTCTGTCCACTACTTAACCAGCACTGGGTCACCAAATAACCCCAGCGTGTCTGTCCACTACTTAACCAGCACTGGGTCACCAAATAACCCCAGTGTGTCTGTCCTCTACTTAACCAGCACTGGGTCAAAATAACCCCAGTGTGTCTGTCCACTACTTAACCAGCACTGGGTCAAAATAACCCCAGCGTGTCTGTCCACTACTTAACCAGCACTGGGTCACCAAATAACCCCAGCGTGTCTGTCCACTACTTAACCAGCACTGGGTCAAAATAACCCCAGTGTGTCTGTCCACTACTTAACCAGCACTGGGTCACCAAATAACCCCAGTGTGTCTGTCCACTACTTAACCAGCACTGGGTCACCAAATAACCCCAGCGTGTCTGTCCACTACTTAACCAGCACTGGGTCACCAAATAACCCCAGTGTGTCTGTCCACTACTTAACCAGCACTGGGTCACCAAATAACCCCAGTGTGTCTGTCCACTACTTAACCAGCACTGGGTCACCAAATAACCCCAGTGTGTCTGTCCACTACTTAACCAGCACTGGGTCACCAAATAACCCCAGCGTGTCTGTCCACTACTTAACCAGCACTGGGTCACCAAATAACCCCAGCGTGTCTGTCCACTACTTAACCAGCACTGGGTCACCAAATAACCCCAGCGTGTCTGTCCACTACTTAACCAGCACTGGGTCACCAAATAACCCCAGTGTGTCTGTCCACTACTTAACCAGCACTGGGTCACCAAATAACCCCAGCGTGTCTGTCCACTACTTAACCAGCACTGGGTCACCAAATAACCCCAGCGTGTCTGTCCACTACTTAACCAGCACTGGGTCACCAAATAACCCCAGCGTGTCTGTCCACTACTTAACCAGCACTGGGTCACCAAATAACCCCAGGGTGTCTGTCCACTACTTAGCCAGCACTGGGTCACCAAATAACCCCAGCGTGTCTGTCCACTACTTAACCAGCACTGGGTCAAAATAACCCCAGCGTGTCTGTCCACTACTGAACCAGCACTGGGTCACCAAATAACCCCAGCGTGTCTGTCCACTACTTAACCAGCACTGGGTCACCAAATAACCCCAGTGTGTCTGTCCACTACTTAACCAGCACTGGGTCACCAAATAACCCCAGTGTGTCTGTCCACTACTTAACCAGCACTGGGTCACCAAATAACCCCAGCGTGTCTGTCCACTACTTAACCAGCACTGGGTCACCAAATAACCCCAGTGTGTCTGTCCACTACTTAACCAGCACTGGGTCACCAAATAACCCCAGGGTGTCTGTCCACTACTTAACCAGCACTGGGTCACCAAATAACCCCAGCGTGTCTGTCCACTACTTCACTGGGTCACCAAATAACCCCAGGGTGTCTGTCCACTACTTAACCAGCACTGGGTCACCAAATAACCCCAGCGTGTCTGTCCACTACTTCACTGGGTCACCAAATAACCCCAGTGTGTCTGTCCACTACTTCACTGGGTCACCAAATAACCCCAGTGTGTCTGTCCACTACTTAACCAGCACTGGGTCACCAAATAACCCCAGTGTGTCTGTCCACTACTTAACCAGCACTGGGTCACCAAATAACCCCAGTGTGTCTGTCCACTACTTAACCAGCACTGGGTCACCAAATAACCCCAGGGTGTCTGTCCACTACTTCACTGGGTCACCAAATAACCCCAGTGTGTCTGTCCACTACTTAACCAGCACTGGGTCACCAAATAACCCCAGTGTGTCTGTCCACTACTTAACCAGCACTGGGTCACCAAATAACCCCAGTGTGTCTGTCCACTACTTAACCAGCACTGGGTCACCAAATAACACAAATTTGGGTTGTTTTTTTTAATTCCCCAAGTTTTGTAATTTTTATTAAGGGTGTAATGTGAAATGATTCTATTGTGACCTCACCGTTGTCAGGGGGCCTGTTCTCTATGGACATCACTTCCTGCTGCTGTGTGATTGGTGGAGGCTTCTTCCTGGGGGAGCTCCGCCCCTCAGAGCCACGCTGCATCTCAGCCAATCGCTTCACAGCTAGCATCAGCTTCTTCTGGTGGCCTAGTGGGGACAAACCACAACAAGATATGATATGAGATAATATTGTAAGGTGTCTAATGTATAATATGTATTCAATGTAAGTGAGCCATTTCAGGAAGCGCAATGTGGCACGTCACTACTTCACAGGAGAGGCATTTGAATGTTTTTTTAAATGTATTTTTGATCAAAATGTGTTTTTTTGGGGGGGGGGAGGCATAAATGCCTTCTAAAACATGTGAACTTTCATGTGTCTTTAATGACAGACTTGTTATATCGTCTGTAAATATTATTAAAAATGGTCCAATTACTAGTTGGTTTCAGCCACGGAAAAAGTCAGGAACCTTCCCGCCAGCCCATGATTGGCTGAGATAATGAGTGGGCTGGACATGCCGAGAGATGAGTCCGGGATTGGTCTGCCATTGTAGCATGCTTCTGTCTATAACATGAGCTGCTCAGTGTACTTGCTACAGCAGCTATATAAACGTTAGCCACGGACAACTGCTCTCGACAACATTGCTGCCCTGAATTTAGCAGAGCGATCTATCGACAAATATTAGCGGGGGGAAAGCTACGCCGCCGGACTACTTTTTGGAAACCGGTCAGTGTGAACCCAGAGTGACTCGACCCAACGGGTCAGAACAAGTGTTCATCCACGTTTACGGGTGTAAGAGTCTAGCTACATTTTCAGATATTACATTAAACTTTTTTTTAAAATCAGAAAGTCATTTTCATTGCAAGTTAAAGTGTACTGTTCGGCTAGCTAGCGAAATGTTAGCTCGCTGGCTCGCCAGCTAGCGAACGTTGGCTCGCTGGCTTGCTGGCTCGCTAGCTAACAAAATTTTAGCTTGCTGGCTCGTTAGCTAGCGAAACGGTAGCTTGCTGGCTCGCTAGCTAACATTACATATCTGTGTAGTAATATTAGAATCCCAGTAATAAATTGTCATTGGTAGTTATAGCCTAATGCTAGCTAGCTTTTTTTTACTTTTGGAGGTTTGTAACAGAGTTCAGGGGTCAGGTTGGTAGTAACAGAGTTCAGGGGTCAGGTTGGGAGTAACAGAGTTCAGGGGTCAGGTTGGTAGTAACAGAGTTCAGGGGTCAGGTTGGTAGTAACAGAGTTCAGGGGTCAGGTTGGTAGTAACAGAGTTCAGGGGTCAGGTTGGTAGTAACAGAGTTCAGGGGTCAGGTTGGTAGTAACAGAGTTCAGGGGTCAGGTTGGTAGTAACAGAGTTCAGGGGTCAGGTTGGTAGTAACAGAGTTCAGGGGTCAGGTTGGTAGTAACAGAGTTCAGGGGTCAGGTTGGTAGTAACAGAGTTCAGGGGTCAGGTTGGTTTGATCAGGGGAAGTTAGTAACAGAGTTCAGGGGTCAGGTTGGTAGTGAGAGTTCAGGGGTCAGGTTGGTTTGATCGGGGGAGGTTATTAACAGAGTTCAGGGGTCAGGTTGGTTTGATCAGGGGAGGTTAGTAACAGAGTTCAGGGGTCAGGTTGGTAGTAACAGAGTTCAGGGGTCAGGTTGGTTTGATCAGGGGCAGCTAGTAACAGAGTTTTAATATCGATCAGGGCTGAGATTGGACGGAAGGAGATCCATTTTTCGGTCTTTAAATCGATAACGTTCATAAGCCGTCTCATATTAAAGGGTCAGTATGCTACATCCATTCTCCTTTTGATATTTGATCACATCTGTTTTCAAGTGAACGGGGAGTTCAGGTGACAGGTGGTCATTTTAACATCCACGTTCAAAGATGAGACGGCAGGGATACATTCAGTCGCCTTGCTTCTGTCTTTAAACTGTGTGTGTGTGTGTGTGTGTGTGTGTGTGTGTGTGTGTGTGTGTGTGTGTGTGTGTGTGTGTGTGTGTGTGTGTGTGTGTGTGTGTGTGTGTGTGTGTGTGTGTGTGTGTGTACGTCCTACCCAGCTTCATGATGCCTATCTCCTGCAGGTCCTCCCAGGTGATGTCTGTGATGAAGTCAATGTTTTCATATCCGTTCTGCACCAGAACCTGCTGGTACTGACTCAGCCCTATCGCTGACAACCACTCTGCCAGGCTGGCCTAAACACACACACACACACACACACACACACACAATAGTTAGTACAGGCTCAGCCATATCGCCGACTACCACTCTACCACCTAGTTACAACAACAACAACAACCCCACCTCTTTAAGGAATACCTAGGATAGGATAAAGTAATCCTTTTCACCCCTTCTCACCCCCTTAAAAGATTTAGATGCACTATTGTAAAGTGGCTGTTCCACTGGATGTCATAAGGTGAATGCACCAATTTGTAAGTCGCTCTGGATAAGAGCGTCTGCTAAATGAGTTAAATGTAAAATGTAAATGTCTCAGGTCAGTTACTAACAGGTTTCTGGTCAGTTACTAACAGGTTTCAGGTCAGTTACTAACAGGTTTCAGGTCAGTTACTAACAGGTTTCTGGTCAGTTACTAACAGGTCTCAGTCAGTTACTAACAGGTTTCTGGTCAGTTACTAACAGGTCTCAGGTCAGTTACTAACAGGTTTCTGGTCAGTTACTAACAGGTCTCAGGTCAGTTACTAACAGGTCTCAGGTCAGTTACTAACAGGTCTCAGGTCAGTTACTAACAGGTCTCAGGTCAGTTACTAACAGGTCTCAGGTCAGTTACTAACAGGTCTCAGGTCAGTTACTAACAGGTCTCAGGTCAGTTACTAACAGGTCTCAGGTCAGTTACTAACAGGTCTCAGGTCAGTTACTAACAGGTTTCAGGTCAGTTACTAACAGGTCTCAGGTCAGTTACTAACAGGTCTCAGGTCAGTTACTAACAGGTTTCAGGTCAGTTACTAACAGGTCTCAGGTCAGTTACTAACAGGTCTCAGGTCAGTTACTAACAGGTCTCAGGTCAGTTACTAACAGGTCTCTGGTCAGTTACTAACAGGTTTCTGGTCAGTTACTAACAGGTTTCTGGTCAGTTACTAACAGGTCTCAGGTCAGTTACTAACAGGTCTCAGGTCAGTTACTAACAGGTTTCTGGTCAGTTACTAACAGGTCTCAGGTCAGTTACTAACAGGTCTCAGGTCAGTTACTAACAGGTTTCTGGTCAGTTACTAACAGGTCTCAGGTCAGTTACTAACAGGTCTCAGGTCAGTTACTAACAGGTCTCAGGTCAGTTACTAACAGGTCTCAGGTCAGTTACTAACAGGTCTCAGGTCAGTTACTAACAGGTTTCTGGTCAGTTACTAACAGGTTTCTGGTCAGTTACTAACAGGTCTCAGGTCAGTTACTAACAGGTCTCAGGTCAGTTACTAACAGGTTTCAGGTCAGTTACTAACAGGTCTCTGGTCAGTTACTAACAGGTCTCTGGTCAGTTACTAACAGGTCTCTGGTCAGTTACTAACAGGTCTCAGGTCAGTTACTAACAGGTCTCAGGTCAGTTACTAACAGGTCTCAGGTCAGTTACTAACAGGTCTCAGGTCAGTTACTAACAGGTCTCAGGTCAGTTACTAACAGGTTTCTGGTCAGTTACTAACAGGTCTCAGGTCAGTTACTAACAGGTCTCAGGTCAGTTACTAACAGGTCTCAGGTCAGTTACTAACAGGTCTCAGGTCAGTTACTAACAGGTCTCAGGTCAGTTACTAACAGGTCTCTGGTCAGTTACTAACAGGTTTCTGGTCAGTTACTAACAGGTTTCTGGTCAGTTACTAACAGGTCTCAGGTCAGTTACTAACAGGTCTCAGGTCAGTTACTAACAGGTTTCTGGTCAGTTACTAACAGGTCTCAGGTCAGTTACTAACAGGTCTCAGGTCAGTTACTAACAGGTTTCTGGTCAGTTACTAACAGGTCTCAGGTCAGTTACTAACAGGTCTCAGGTCAGTTACTAACAGGTTTCTGGTCAGTTACTAACAGGTCTCAGGTCAGTTACTAACAGGTCTCAGGTCAGTTACTAACAGGTTTCTGGTCAGTTACTAACAGGTTTCTGGTCAGTTACTAACAGGTCTCTGGTCAGTTACTAACAGGTCTCAGGTCAGTTACTAACAGGTCTCTGGTCAGTTACTAACAGGTCTCAGGTCAGTTACTAACAGGTCTCAGGTCAGTTACTAACAGGTCTCAGGTCAGTTACTAACAGGTCTCAGGTCAGTTACTAACAGGTCTCAGGTCAGTTACTAACAGGTTTCTGGTCAGTTACTAACAGGTCTCAGGTCAGTTACTAACAGGTCTCAGGTCAGTTACTAACAGGTCTCAGGTCAGTTACTAACAGGTCTCAGGTCAGTTACTAACAGGTCTCAGGTCAGTTACTAACAGGTCTCAGGTCAGTTACTAACAGGTCTCAGGTCAGTTACTATCAGGTCTCAGGTCAGTTACTAACAGGTCTCAGGTCAGTTACTAACAGGTCTCAGGTCAGTTACTAACAGGTTTCTGGTCAGTTACTAACAGGTTTCTGGTCAGTTACTAACAGGTCTCTGGTCAGTTACTAACAGGTCTCAGGTCAGTTACTAACAGGTCTCAGGTCAGTTACTAACAGGTCTCTGGTCAGTTACTAACAGGTCTCAGGTCAGTTACTAACAGGTCTCAGGTCAGTTACTAACAGGTCTCAGGTCAGTTACTAACAGGTTTCTGGTCAGTTACTAACAGGTCTCAGGTCAGTTACTAACAGGTCTCAGGTCAGTTACTAACAGGTCTCAGGTCAGTTACTAACAGGTCTCAGGTCAGTTACTAACAGGTCTCAGGTCAGTTACTAACAGGTCTCAGGTCAGTTACTAACAGGTTTCTGGTCAGTTACTAACAGGTTTCTGGTCAGTTACTAACAGGTCTCTGGTCAGTTACTAACAGGTCTCAGGTCAGTTACTAACAGGTTTCTGGTCAGTTACTAACAGGTCTCAGGTCAGTTACTAACAGGTCTCAGGTCAGTTACTAACAGGTCTCAGGTCAGTTACTAACAGGTCTCAGGTCAGTTACTAACAGGTCTCAGGTCAGTTACTAACAGGTCTCAGGTCAGTTACTAACAGGTCTCAGGTCAGTTACTAACAGGTTTCTGGTCAGTTACTAACAGGTTTCTGGTCAGTTACTAACAGGTCTCTGGTCAGTTACTAACAGGTCTCAGGTCAGTTACTAACAGGTCTCTGGTCAGTTACTAACAGGTCTCAGGTCAGTTACTAACAGGTCTCAGGTCAGTTACTAACAGGTCTCAGGTCAGTTACTAACAGGTCTCAGGTCAGTTACTAACAGGTCTCAGGTCAGTTACTAACAGGTTTCTGGTCAGTTACTAACAGGTCTCAGGTCAGTTACTAACAGGTCTCAGGTCAGTTACTAACAGGTCTCAGGTCAGTTACTAACAGGTCTCAGGTCAGTTACTAACAGGTCTCAGGTCAGTTACTAACAGGTCTCAGGTCAGTTACTAACAGGTCTCAGGTCAGTTACTATCAGGTCTCAGGTCAGTTACTAACAGGTCTCAGGTCAGTTACTAACAGGTCTCAGGTCAGTTACTAACAGGTTTCTGGTCAGTTACTAACAGGTTTCTGGTCAGTTACTAACAGGTCTCTGGTCAGTTACTAACAGGTCTCAGGTCAGTTACTAACAGGTCTCAGGTCAGTTACTAACAGGTCTCTGGTCAGTTACTAACAGGTCTCAGGTCAGTTACTAACAGGTCTCAGGTCAATTACTAACAGGTCTCAGGTCAGTTACTAACAGGTCTCAGGTCAGTTACTAACAGGTCTCAGGTCAGTTACTAACAGGTTTCTGGTCAGTTACTAACAGGTTTCTGGTCAGTTACTAACAGGTTTCTGGTCAGTTACTAACAGGTCTCAGGTCAGTTACTAACAGGTCTCAGGTCAGTTACTAACAGGTTTCAGGTCAGTTACTAACAGGTCTCAGGTCAGTTACTAACAGGTCTCAGGTCAGTTACTAACAGGTCTCAGGTCAGTTACTAACAGGTCTCAGGTCAGTTACTAACAGGTCTCAGGTCAGTTACTAACAGGTCTCTGGTCAGTTACTAACAGGTCTCTGGTCAGTTACTAACAGGTCTCTGGTCAGTTACTAACAGGTCTCAGGTCAGTTACTAACAGGTCTCAGGTCAGTTACTAACAGGTCTCAGGTCAGTTACTAACAGGTCTCAGGTCAGTTACTAACAGGTTTCAGGTCAGTTACTAACAGGTTTCAGGTCAGTTACTAACAGGTCTCAGGTCAGTTACTAACAGGTCTCAGGTCAGTTACTAACAGGTCTCAGGTCAGTTACTAACAGGTCTCAGGTCAGTTACTAACAGGTTTCTGGTCAGTTACTAACAGGTCTCAGGTCAGTTACTAACAGGTCTCAGGTCAGTTACTAACAGGTCTCAGGTCAGTTACTAACAGGTTTCTGGTCAGTTACTAACAGGTTTCTGGTCAGTTACTAACAGGTCTCAGGTCAGTTACTAACAGGTCTCAGGTCAGTTACTAACAGGTCTCAGGTCAGTTACTAACAGGTCTCAGGTCAGTTACTAACAGGTCTCAGGTCAGTTACTAACAGGTCTCAGGTCAGTTACTAACAGGTTTCTGGTCAGTTACTAACAGGTCTCAGGTCAGTTACTAACAGGTCTCAGGTCAGTTACTAACAGGTCTCAGGTCAGTTACTAACAGGTCTCAGGTCAGTTACTAACAGGTCTCAGGTCAGTTACTAACAGGTCTCAGGTCAGTTACTAACAGGTCTCAGGTCAGTTACTAACAGGTCTCAGGTCAGTTACTAACAGGTTTCTGGTCAGTTACTAACAGGTTTCTGGTCAGTTACTAACAGGTCTCTGGTCAGTTACTAACAGGTCTCAGGTCAGTTACTAACAGGTCTCAGGTCAGTTACTAACAGGTCTCAGGTCAGTTACTAACAGGTCTCTGGTCAGTTACTAACAGGTCTCAGGTCAGTTACTAACAGGTCTCAGGTCAGTTACTAACAGGTCTCAGGTCAGTTACTAACAGGTCTCAGGTCAGTTACTAACAGGTCTCAGGTCAGTTACTAACAGGTTTCTGGTCAGTTACTAACAGGTTTCTGGTCAGTTACTAACAGGTCTCAGGTCAGTTACTAACAGGTCTCAGGTCAGTTACTAACAGGTTTCAGGTCAGTTACTAACAGGTCTCTGGTCAGTTACTAACAGGTCTCAGGTCAGTTACTAACAGGTTTCTGGTCAGTTACTAACAGGTCTCAGGTCAGTTACTAACAGGTCTCAGGTCAGTTACTAACAGGTCTCAGGTCAGTTACTAACAGGTCTCAGGTCAGTTACTAACAGGTCTCAGGTCAGTTACTAACAGGTTTCAGGTCAGTTACTAACAGGTCTCAGGTCAGTTACTAACAGGTCTCAGGTCAGTTACTAACAGGTCTCGGGTCAGTTACTAACAGGTCTCAGGTCAGTTACTAACAGGTTTCTGGTCAGTTACTAACAGGTTTCTGGTCAGTTACTAACAGGTCTCAGGTCAGTTACTAACAGGTCTCAGGTCAGTTACTAACAGGTCTCAGGTCAGTTACTAACAGGTCTCAGGTCAGTTACTAACAGGTCTCAGGTCAGTTACTAACAGGTTTCTGGTCAGTTACTAACAGGTCTCTGGTCAGTTACTAACAGGTCTCAGGTCAGTTACTAACAGGTTTCTGGTCAGTTACTAACAGGTCTCAGGTCAGTTACTAACAGGTTTCTGGTCAGTTACTAACAGGTTTCTGGTCAGTTACTAACAGGTCTCAGGTCAGTTACTAACAGGTCTCAGGTCAGTTACTAACAGGTCTCAGGTCAGTTACTAACAGGTCTCAGGTCAGTTACTAACAGGTCTCAGGTCAGTTACTAACAGGTTTCTGGTCAGTTACTAACAGGTCTCTGGTCAGTTACTAACAGGTCTCAGGTCAGTTACTAACAGGTCTCAGGTCAGTTACTAACAGGTCTCAGGTCAGTTACTAACAGGTCTCAGGTCAGTTACTAACAGGTCTCAGGTCAGTTACTAACAGGTCTCAGGTCAGTTACTAACAGGTCTCAGGTCAGTTACTAACAGGTCTCAGGTCAGTTACTAACAGGTCTCAGGTCAGTTACTAACAGGTTTCTGGTCAGTTACTAACAGGTTTCTGGTCAGTTACTAACAGGTCTCTGGTCAGTTACTAACAGGTCTCAGGTCAGTTACTAACAGGTCTCAGGTCAGTTACTAACAGGTCTCAGGTCAGTTACTAACAGGTCTCAGGTCAGTTACTAACAGGTCTCAGGTCAGTTACTAACAGGTCTCAGGTCAGTTACTAACAGGTCTCAGGTCAGTTACTAACAGGTCTCAGGTCAGTTACTAACAGGTCTCTGGTCAGTTACTAACAGGTCTCTGGTCAGTTACTAACAGGTCTCAGGTCAGTTACTAACAGGTCTCAGGTCAGTTACTAACAGGTCTCAGGTCAGTTACTAACAGGTCTCAGGTCAGTTACTAACAGGTCTCAGGTCAGTTACTAACAGGTCTCAGGTCTCTCAGGTCAGTTACTAACAGGTCTCAGGTCAGTTACTAACAGGTCTCAGGTCAGTTACTAACAGGTTTCTGGTCAGTTACTAACAGGTCTCTGGTCAGTTACTAACAGGTCTCTGGTCAGTTACTAACAGGTCTCAGGTCAGTTACTAACAGGTTTCTGGTCAGTTACTAACAGGTCTCAGGGTCTCAGGTCAGTTACTAACAGGTCTCAGGTCAGTTACTAACAGGTCTCAGGTCAGTTACTAACAGGTCTCAGGTCAGTTACTAACAGGTCTCAGGTCAGTTACTAACAGGTCTCTGGTCAGTTACTAACAGGTCTCTGGTCAGTTACTAACAGGTCTCAGGTCAGTTACTAACAGGTCTCAGGTCAGTTACTAACAGGTCTCAGGTCAGTTACTAACAGGTCTCAGGTCAGTTACTAACAGGTCTCAGGTCAGTTACTAACAGGTCTCAGGTCAGTTACTAACAGGTCTCAGGTCAGTTACTAACAGGTCTCAGGTCAGTTACTAACAGGTCTCTGGTCAGTTACTAACAGGTCTCAGGTCAGTTACTAACAGGTCTCAGGTCAGTTACTAACAGGTCTCAGGTCAGTTACTAACAGGTCTCAGGTCAGTTACTAACAGGTCTCAGGTCAGTTACTAACAGGTCTCAGGTCAGTTACTAACAGGTCTCAGGTCAGTTACTAACAGGTCTCAGGTCAGTTACTAACAGGTTTCAGTTACTAACAGGTGGTCAGTTACTAACAGGTCTCTGGTCAGTTACTAACAGGTCTCAGGTCAGTTACTAACAGGTCTCAGGTCAGTTACTAACAGGTCTCAGGTCAGTTACTAACAGGTCTCAGGTCAGTTACTAACAGGTCTCTGGTCAGTTACTAACAGGTCTCAGGTCAGTTACTAACAGGTCTCAGGTCAGTTACTAACAGGTCTCAGGTCAGTTACTAACAGGTCTCAGGTCAGTTACTAACAGGTCTCAGGTCAGTTACTAACAGGTTTCTGGTCAGTTACTAACAGGTTTCTGGTCAGTTACTAACAGGTCTCAGGTCAGTTACTAACAGGTCTCAGGTCAGTTACTAACAGGTCTCAGGTCAGTTACTAACAGGTCTCAGGTCAGTTACTAACAGGTTTCTGGTCAGTTACTAACAGGTCTCAGGTCAGTTACTAACAGGTCTCAGGTCAGTTACTAACAGGTCTCAGGTCAGTTACTAACAGGTCTCAGGTCAGTTACTAACAGGTTTCTGGTCAGTTACTAACAGGTCAGTTACTAACAGGTCTCAGGTCAGTTACTAACAGGTTTCTGGTCAGTTACTAACAGGTCAGTTACTAACAGGTTTCTGGTCAGTTACTAACAGGTCAGTTACTAACAGGTCTCAGGTCAGTTACTAACAGGTTTCTGGTCAGTTACTAACAGGTCTCTGGTCAGTTACTAACAGGTTTCTGGTCAGTTACTAACAGGTCTCAGGTCAGTTACTAACAGGTTTCTGGTCAGTTACTAACAGGTCTCAGGTCAGTTACTAACAGGTCTCAGGTCAGTTACTAACAGGTCTCAGGTCAGTTACTAACAGGTCTCAGGTCAGTTACTAACAGGTCTCAGGTCAGTTACTAACAGGTCAGTTACTAACAGGTTTCTGGTCAGTTACTAACAGGTCTCTGGTCAGTTACTAACAGGTCTCAGGTCAGTTACTAACAGGTCTCAGGTCAGTTACTAACAGGTCTCTGGTCAGTTACTAACAGGTCTCAGGTCAGTTACTAACAGGTCTCAGGTCAGTTACTAACAGGTCTCAGGTCAGTTACTAACAGGTCTCAGGTCAGTTACTAACAGGTCTCAGGTCAGTTACTAACAGGTCTCAGGTCAGTTACTAACAGGTCTCAGGTCAGTTACTAACAGGTCTCAGGTCAGTTACTAACAGGTCTCAGGTCAGTTACTAACAGGTCTCAGGTCAGTTACTAACAGGTCTCAGGTCAGTTACTAACAGGTCTCAGGTCAGTTACTAACAGGTCTCAGGTCAGTTACTAACAGGTCTCAGGTCAGTTACTAACAGGTCTCAGGTCAGTTACTAACAGGTCTCAGGTCAGTTACTAACAGGTTTCTGGTCAGTTACTAACAGGTTTCTGGTCAGTTACTAACAGGTCTCTGGTCAGTTACTAACAGGTCTCTGGTCAGTTACTAACAGGTCTCAGGTCAGTTACTAACAGGTCTCAGGTCAGTTACTAACAGGTCTCAGGTCAGTTACTAACAGGTCTCAGGTCAGTTACTAACAGGTCTCAGGTCAGTTACTAACAGGTCTCAGGTCAGTTACTAACAGGTTTCTGGTCAGTTACTAACAGGTTTCTGGTCAGTTACTAACAGGTCTCAGGTCAGTTACTAACAGGTCTCAGGTCAGTTACTAACAGGTCTCAGGTCAGTTACTAACAGGTCTCAGGTCAGTTACTAACAGGTCTCAGGTCAGTTACTAACAGGTCTCAGGTCAGTTACTAACAGGTCTCAGGTCAGTTACTAACAGGTCTCAGGTCAGTTACTAACAGGTCTCAGGTCAGTTACTAACAGGTCTCAGGTCAGTTACTAACAGGTCTCAGGTCAGTTACTAACAGGTCTCAGGTCAGTTACTAACAGGTTTCTGGTCAGTTACTAACAGGTTTCTGGTCAGTTACTAACAGGTCTCTGGTCAGTTACTAACAGGTCTCAGGTCAGTTACTAACAGGTCTCTGGTCAGTTACTAACAGGTCTCAGGTCAGTTACTAACAGGTCTCAGGTCAGTTACTAACAGGTCTCAGGTCAGTTACTAACAGGTCTCAGGTCAGTTACTAACAGGTCTCAGGTCAGTTACTAACAGGTTTCTGGTCAGTTACTAACAGGTCTCAGGTCAGTTACTAACAGGTCTCAGGTCAGTTACTAACAGGTCTCAGGTCAGTTACTAACAGGTCTCAGGTCAGTTACTAACAGGTCTCAGGTCAGTTACTAACAGGTCTCAGGTCAGTTACTAACAGGTCTCAGGTCAGTTACTATCAGGTCTCAGGTCAGTTACTAACAGGTCTCAGGTCAGTTACTAGTTACAGGTTTCTGGTCAGTTACTAACAGGTTTCTGGTCAGTTACTAACAGGTCTCTGGTCAGTTACTAACAGGTCTCAGGTCAGTTACTAACAGGTCTCAGGTCAGTTACTAACAGGTCTCAGGTCAGTTACTAACAGGTCTCAGGTCAGTTACTAACAGGTCTCAGGTCAGTTACTAACAGGTCTCAGGTCAGTTACTAACAGGTCTCAGGTCAGTTACTAACAGGTTTCTGGTCAGTTACTAACAGGTTTCTGGTCAGTTACTAACAGGTCTCTGGTCAGTTACTAACAGGTCTCAGGTCAGTTACTAACAGGTCTCAGGTCAGTTACTAACAGGTCTCAGGTCAGTTACTAACAGGTCTCAGGTCAGTTACTAACAGGTCTCAGGTCAGTTACTAACAGGTCTCAGGTCAGTTACTAACAGGTCTCAGGTCAGTTACTAACAGGTCTCAGGTCAGTTACTAACAGGTCTCAGGTCAGTTACTAACAGGTCTCAGGTCAGTTACTAACAGGTCTCAGGTCAGTTACTAACAGGTCTCAGGTCAGTTACTAACAGGTCTCAGGTCAGTTACTAACAGGTCTCAGGTCTCAGGTCAGTTACTAACAGGTCTCAGGTCAGTTACTAACAGGTCTCAGGTCAGTTACTAACAGGTCTCAGGTCAGTTACTAACAGGTCTCAGGTCAGTTACTAACAGGTCTCAGGTCAGTTACTAACAGGTTTCTGGTCAGTTACTAACAGGTTTCTGGTCAGTTACTAACAGGTCTCTGGTCAGTTACTAACAGGTCTCAGGTCAGTTACTAACAGGTCTCAGGTCAGTTACTAACAGGTCTCTGGTCAGTTACTAACAGGTCTCTGGTCAGTTACTAACAGGTCTCAGGTCAGTTACTAACAGGTCTCAGGTCAGTTACTAACAGGTCTCAGGTCAGTTACTAACAGGTCTCAGGTCAGTTACTAACAGGTCTCAGGTCAGTTACTAACAGGTTTCTGGTCAGTTACTAACAGGTTTCTGGTCAGTTACTAACAGGTTTCTGGTCAGTTACTAACAGGTCTCAGGTCAGTTACTAACAGGTCTCAGGTCAGTTACTAACAGGTCTCAGGTCAGTTACTAACAGGTCTCAGGTCAGTTACTAACAGGTCTCAGGTCAGTTACTAACAGGTCTCAGGTCAGTTACTATCAGGTCTCAGGTCAGTTACTAACAGGTCTCAGGTCAGTTACTAACAGGTCTCAGGTCAGTTACTAACAGGTTTCTGGTCAGTTACTAACAGGTTTCTGGTCAGTTACTAACAGGTCTCTGGTCAGTTACTAACAGGTCTCAGGTCAGTTACTAACAGGTCTCAGGTCAGTTACTAACAGGTCTCTGGTCAGTTACTAACAGGTCTCAGGTCAGTTACTAACAGGTCTCAGGTCAGTTACTAACAGGTCTCAGGTCAGTTACTAACAGGTCTCAGGTCAGTTACTAACAGGTCTCAGGTCAGTTACTAACAGGTTTCTGGTCAGTTACTAACAGGTTTCTGGTCAGTTACTAACAGGTCTCAGGTCAGTTACTAACAGGTCTCAGGTCAGTTACTAACAGGTCTCAGGTCAGTTACTAACAGGTCTCAGGTCAGTTACTAACAGGTCTCAGGTCAGTTACTAACAGGTCTCAGGTCAGTTACTAACAGGTCTCAGGTCAGTTACTAACAGGTCTCAGGTCAGTTACTAACAGGTCTCAGGTCAGTTACTAACAGGTTTCTGGTCAGTTACTAACAGGTTTCTGGTCAGTTACTAACAGGTCTCTGGTCAGTTACTAACAGGTCTCAGGTCAGTTACTAACAGGTCTCTGGTCAGTTACTAACAGGTCTCAGGTCAGTTACTAACAGGTCTCAGGTCAGTTACTAACAGGTCTCAGGTCAGTTACTAACAGGTCTCAGGTCAGTTACTAACAGGTCTCAGGTCAGTTACTAACAGGTCTCAGGTCAGTTACTAACAGGTTTCTGGTCAGTTACTAACAGGTTTCTGGTCAGTTACTAACAGGTCTCTGGTCAGTTACTAACAGGTCTCAGGTCAGTTACTAACAGGTCTCTGGTCAGTTACTAACAGGTCTCAGGTCAGTTACTAACAGGTCTCAGGTCAGTTACTAACAGGTCTCAGGTCAGTTACTAACAGGTCTCAGGTCAGTTACTAACAGGTTTCTGGTCAGTTACTAACAGGTCTCAGGTCAGTTACTAACAGGTCTCAGGTCAGTTACTAACAGGTCTCAGGTCAGTTACTAACAGGTCTCAGGTCAGTTACTAACAGGTCTCAGGTCAGTTACTAACAGGTCTCAGGTCAGTTACTAACAGGTCTCAGGTCAGTTACTAACAGGTCTCAGGTCAGTTACTAACAGGTCTCAGGTCAGTTACTAACAGGTCTCAGGTCAGTTACTAACAGGTCTCAGGTCAGTTACTAACAGGTTTCTGGTCAGTTACTAACAGGTTTCTGGTCAGTTACTAACAGGTCTCTGGTCAGTTACTAACAGGTCTCTGGTCAGTTACTAACAGGTCTCTGGTCAGTTACTAACAGGTCTCAGGTCAGTTACTAACAGGTCTCAGGTCAGTTACTAACAGGTCTCTGGTCAGGTCTCAGGTCAGTTACTAACAGGTCTCAGGTCAGTTACTAACAGGTCTCAGGTCAGTTACTAACAGGTCTCTGGTCAGTTACTAACAGGTCTCAGGTCAGTTACTAACAGGTCTCTGGTCAGTTACTAACAGGTTTCTGGTCAGTTACTAACAGGTCTCAGGTCAGTTACTAACAGGTCTCAGGTCAGTTACTAACAGGTCTCAGGTCAGTTACTAACAGGTCTCAGGTCAGTTACTAACAGGTCTCAGGTCAGTTACTAACAGGTCTCAGGTCAGTTACTAACAGGTCTCAGGTCAGTTACTAACAGGTCTCAGGTCAGTTACTAACAGGTCTCAGGTCAGTTACTAACAGGTCTCAGGTCAGTTACTAACAGGTCTCAGGTCAGTTACTAACAGGTTTCTGGTCAGTTACTAACAGGTTTCTGGTCAGTTACTAACAGGTCTCTGGTCAGTTACTAACAGGTCTCAGGTCAGTTACTAACAGGTCTCTGGTCAGTTACTAACAGGTCAGTCTCAGGTCAGTTACTAACAGGTCTCAGGTCAGTTACTAACAGGTCTCAGGTCAGTTACTAACAGGTCTCAGGTCAGTTACTAACAGGTCTCAGGTCAGTTACTAACAGGTTTCTGGTCAGTTACTAACAGGTCTCAGGTCAGTTACTAACAGGTCTCAGGTCAGTTACTAACAGGTCTCAGGTCAGTTACTAACAGGTCTCAGGTCAGTTACTAACAGGTCTCAGGTCAGTTACTAACAGGTCTCAGGTCAGTTACTAACAGGTCTCAGGTCAGTTACTAACAGGTCTCAGGTCAGTTACTAACAGGTCTCAGGTCAGTTACTAACAGGTTTCTGGTCAGTTACTAACAGGTTTCTGGTCAGTTACTAACAGGTCTCTGGTCAGTTACTAACAGGTCTCAGGTCAGTTACTAACAGGTCTCAGGTCAGTTACTAACAGGTCTCAGGTCAGTTACTAACAGGTCTCAGGTCATTTACTAACAGGTCTCAGGTCTGTTACTAACAGGTCTCAGGTCAGTTACTAACAGGTCTCAGGTCAGTTACTAACAGGTTTCTGGTCAGTTACTAACAGGTTTCTGGTCAGTTACTAACAGGTTTCTGGTCAGTTACTAACAGGTCTCAGGTCAGTTACTAACAGGTCTCAGGTCAGTTACTAACAGGTCTCAGGTCAGTTACTAACAGGTCTCAGGTCAGTTACTAACAGGTCTCAGGTCAGTTACTAACAGGTCTCAGGTCAGTTACTAACAGGTCTCAGGTCAGTTACTAACAGGTCTCTGGTCAGTTACTAACAGGTCTCAGGTCAGTTACTAACAGGTTTCTGGTCAGTTACTAACAGGTCTCAGGTCAGTTACTAACAGGTCTCAGGTCAGTTACTAACAGGTCTCAGGTCAGTTACTAACAGGTTTCTGGTCAGTTACTAACAGGTTTCTGGTCAGTTACTAACAGGTCTCAGGTCAGTTACTAACAGGTCTCAGGTCAGTTACTAACAGGTCTCAGGTCAGTTACTAACAGGTCTCAGGTCAGTTACTAACAGGTCTCAGGTCAGTTACTAACAGGTTTCTGGTCAGTTACTAACAGGTCTCAGGTCAGTTACTAACAGGTCTCAGGTCAGTTACTAACAGGTTTCTGGTCAGTTACTAACAGGTCTCAGGTCAGTTACTAACAGGTCTCAGGTCAGTTACTAACAGGTCTCAGGTCAGTTACTAACAGGTCTCAGGTCAGTTACTAACAGGTCTCAGGTCAGTTACTAACAGGTTTCTGGTCAGTTACTAACAGGTTTCTGGTCAGTTACTAACAGGTTTCTGGTCAGTTACTAACAGGTCTCTGGTCAGTTACTAACAGGTCTCAGGTCAGTTACTAACAGGTCTCAGGTCAGTTACTAACAGGTCTCAGGTCAGTTACTAACAGGTCTCTGGTCAGTTACTAACAGGTCTCAGGTCAGTTACTAACAGGTCTCAGGTCAGTTACTAACAGGTCTCAGGTCAGTTACTAACAGGTTTCTGGTCAGTTACTAACAGGTTTCTGGTCAGTTACTAACAGGTCTCTGGTCAGTTACTAACAGGTCTCAGGTCAGTTACTAACAGGTCTCAGGTCAGTTACTAACAGGTCTCAGGTCAGTTACTAACAGGTCTCTGGTCAGTTACTAACAGGTCTCAGGTCAGTTACTAACAGGTCTCAGGTCAGTTACTAACAGGTCTCAGGTCAGTTACTAACAGGTCTCAGGTCAGTTACTAACAGGTTTCTGGTCAGTTACTAACAGGTCTCTGGTCAGTTACTAACAGGTCTCAGGTCAGTTACTAACAGGTCTCAGGTCAGTTACTAACAGGTCTCAGGTCAGTTACTAACAGGTCTCAGGTCAGTTACTAACAGGTCTCAGGTCAGTTACTAACAGGTCTCTGGTCAGTTACTAACAGGTCTCAGGTCAGTTACTAACAGGTCTCAGGTCAGTTACTAACAGGTCTCAGGTCAGTTACTAACAGGTCTCAGGTCAGTTACTAACAGGTTTCTGGTCAGTTACTAACAGGTTTCTGGTCAGTTACTAACAGGTCTCAGGTCAGTTACTAACAGGTTTCAGGTCAGTTACTAACAGGTCTCAGGTCAGTTACTAACAGGTTTCTGGTCAGTTACTAACAGGTCTCAGGTCAGTTACTAACAGGTCTCAGGTCAGTTACTAACAGGTCTCAGGTCAGTTACTAACAGGTTTCAGGTCAGTTACTAACAGGTCTCAGGTCAGTTACTAACAGGTCTCAGGTCAGTTACTAACAGGTTTCTGGTCAGTTACTAACAGGTCAGTTACTAACAGGTCTCAGGTCAGTTACTAACAGGTTTCTGGTCAGTTACTAACAGGTCTCTGGTCAGTTACTAACAGGTTTCTGGTCAGTTACTAACAGGTCTCAGGTCAGTTACTAACAGGTTTCTGGTCAGTTACTAACAGGTCTCAGGTCAGTTACTAACAGGTTTCTGGTCAGTTACTAACAGGTCTCAGGTCAGTTACTAACAGGTCTCAGGTCAGTTACTAACAGGTCTCAGGTCAGTTACTAACAGGTCTCAGGTCAGTTACTAACAGGTTTCTGGTCAGTTACTAACAGGTTTCTGGTCAGTTACTAACAGGTCTCTGGTCAGTTACTAACAGGTCTCAGGTCAGTTACTAACAGGTCTCAGGTCAGTTACTAACAGGTCTCAGGTCAGTTACTAACAGGTTTCTGGTCAGTTACTAACAGGTTTCTGGTCAGTTACTAACAGGTCTCTGGTCAGTTACTAACAGGTCTCAGGTCAGTTACTAACAGGTTTCTGGTCAGTTACTAACAGGTCTCAGGTCAGTTACTAACAGGTTTCTGGTCAGTTACTAACAGGTCTCAGGTCAGTTACTAACAGGTCTCAGGTCAGTTACTAACAGGTCTCAGGTCAGTTACTAACAGGTCTCAGGTCAGTTACTAACAGGTCTCAGGTCAGTTACTAACAGGTCTCTGGTCAGTTACTAACAGGTCTCAGGTCAGTTACTAACAGGTTTCTGGTCAGTTACTAACAGGTCTCAGGTCAGTTACTAACAGGTCTCAGGTCAGTTACTAACAGGTCTCAGGTCAGTTACTAACAGGTTTCTGGTCAGGGAGCCACTCGGTGACGATGAGTTTGTTGATCTCTGATGTCATCTTCTTTCTGTGGCCTGGTTTGGTCACTCCGATGGCCGTGAGATCCTACACACACACACACACACACACACACACACACACACACACACACACACACACACACACACACACACACACCACACACACACACACACAACACCAAGGAGAAATAGGTGAGACTTCCAAACTCTCCACAGATACACACACTTTATTACCACAGACACCACAGACACCACCCGCACCAGACACTACAGACACCAGACACCTGACACCATTCAAACCACAGACACCTGACACCAGACACCACCCGCACCAGACACTACAAACACCAAACACCAGACACCAGACACCACCCGCACCAGACACTACAGACACCACAGACACCACAGACACCACCCGCACCTGACACCACAGACACCTGACACCAGACACCAGACACCTGACACCAGACACCAGACACCAGACACCTGACACCAGACACCAGACACCAGACACCTGACACCAGACACTACAGACACCAGACACCTGACACCAGACACCTGACACCACAGACACCACAGAAAACCTAGACATCACATACACCACAGACATACACAGTGTCCAGGTGACAAGCTGTACCACAGGACAGGAAGGTAAATGTCCCCAGAGGGAAATGAAGGTGAAGAGGAGAGAGAGGATGTTGGCAGTGAGAAAGAAGCGTTGTATCACTAGACCCCAGCTCCACCCACAGTCTGGCTCCACCCACAGTCTGGCTCCACCCACAGTCTGGCTCCACCCACAGCAGGGCTCCACCTATCTACAGTCTGGCCACACCCACAGCATACTGTACCATAGGACAGGAAGGTAAATGTCCCCAAAGGGAAATGAAGGTGAAGAGTGTGGGTAGAGTCCAGTCAGTGTGTGGGTAGAGTCCAGTCAGTGTGTGGGTAGAGTCCAGTCAGTGTGTGGGTAGAGTCCAGTCAGTGTGTGGGTAGAGTCCAGTCAGTGTGTGGGTAGAGTCCAGTCAGTGTGTGGGTAGAGTCCAGTCAGTGTGTGGGTAGAGTCCAGTCAGTGTGTGGGTAGAGTCCAGTCAGTGTGTGGGTAGAGTCCAGTCAGTGTGTGGGTAGAGTCCAGTCAGTGTGTGGGTAGAGTCCAGTCAGTGTGTGGGTAGAGTCCAGTCAGTGTGTGGGTAGAGTCCAGTCAGTGTGTGGGTAGAGTCCAGTCAGTGTGCGGGTAGAGTCCAGTCAGTGTGCGGGTAGAGTCCAGTCAGTGTGCGGGTAGAGTCCAGTCAGTGTGCGGGTAGAGTCCAGTCAGTGTGCGGGTAGAGTCCAGTCAGTGTGCGGGTAGAGTCCAGTCAGTGTGCGGGTAGAGTCCAGTCAGTGTGCGGGTAGAGTCCAGTCAGTGTGTAGAGTCGGGTAGAGTCCAGTCAGTGTGCGGGTAGAGTCCAGTCAGTGTGCGGGTAGAGTCCAGTCAGTGTGCGGGTAGAGTCCAGTCAGTGTGTGGGTAGAGTCCAGTCAGTGTGCGGGTAGAGTCCAGTCAGTGTGCGGGTAGAGTCCAGTCAGTGTGCGGGTAGAGTCCAGTCAGTGTGCGGGTAGAGTCCAGTCAGTGTGTGGGTAGAGTCCAGTCAGTGTGTGGGTAGAGTCCAGTCAGTGTGCGGGTAGAGTCAGTGTGCGGGTAGAGTCCAGTCAGTGTGCGGGTAGAGTCAGTGTGCGGGTAGAGTCCAGTCAGTGTGCGGGTAGAGTCCAGTCAGTGTGCGGGTAGAGTCCAGTCAGTGTGCGGGTAGAGTCCAGTCAGTGTGCGGGTAGAGTCCAGTCAGTGTGCGGGTAGAGTCCAGTCAGTGTGCGGGTAGAGTCCAGTCAGTGTGCGGGTAGAGTCAGTGTGCGGGTAGAGTCCAGTCAGTGTGCGGGTAGAGTCCAGTCAGTGTGTGGGTAGAGTCAGTGTGTGGGTAGAGTCCAGTCAGTGTGTGGGTAGAGTCAGTGTGTGGGTAGAGTCCAGTCAGTGTGCGGGTAGAGTCAGTGTGCGGGTAGAGTCCAGTCAGTGTGTGGGTAGAGTCAGTGTGTGGGTAGAGTCCAGTCAGTGTGTGGGTAGAGTCAGTGTGTGGGTAGAGTCCAGTCAGTGTGCGGGTAGAGTCAGTGTGCGGGTAGAGCCAGTGTGTGGGTAGAGTCCAGTCAGTGTGTAGATAGACTCTATGATTTATTTCTCATCTAGGGGTGTAATTGTACCACTAGTCTGAGGTACACACACAGCGGGAGACACACACACACACACACACACACACACACACACACACACACACACACACACACACACACACACACACACACACACACACACACACACACACACACACACACACACACACACACACACACACACACACACACACACACACACACAGGACTTTGTCATAGGAGGAGCTCTGAGTCCATCTGCTCTAAAGGCTGTCCTGTCCTGGCCAATCACAGACGAGGTCCTGGGCATGCTCAGTGACTGGAGTGACTGTCCTAGAGGAAACTGGTGTCTGGGGGGGGGGGTGTATGCATCTGAACTGTCTTCAGTTTTACTGGTGGGAGGGTGGGTGGGGGGTTGCCAAGGCAACTGCTTTATGATCAGTGAGTGAACAGTGAGGTGACGGGGTGTAGAGCGTGACTTTAACTTTCAGGTTAAAGGATAGGGGTCAGAGGTCAGGGGTTCCTTACCTCTGGGGTCATTCTGCTAATGGTGGCTATGTCATACCCGGCGCTGATGAAGTTTGGAGCGTAGACCTGCAGCTGAAAGTCACTCAGCCATTGGATAACAGCCTCAGAGCTCTAGGAGAGAGAAGACAGGTGGAGTTCTGTCACTACGGCTGGCCCTGGGCTAACGGCTAATGGCTAATGCTAATGGCTAACCGCTAACGGCTAACCACTACCGGCTAATGGCTAACCGCTAACGGCTAACCGCTAACGGCTAACCACTAATGGCTAAAGGCTAACCACTAACGGCTAATGGCTAACCGCTAACGGCTAAAGGCTAATCACTCGTAGAGGCTAAAAGCTATGGGCTAAACACCTCTAACAGCTGAAGGCTAAAGACTAGCTAAGAATAACAAGAGAGGAGAGGAGGACTAGGTAGGTGGCTAAAGGCTAACGGCCAGGAGCTACTAGAGGAGGGAGAGAGGGAGGAGACTGGCTCTGTCTGGGTGAGCTATTGGAGAAGATGGAGGAGGGAGAAGACAGGCTCTCTCTTCAAGCTATTGGAGAAGATGGACGAGGGAGAAGACAGGCTCTGTCTGGGTGAGCTATTGGAGAAGATGGAGGAGGGAGAAGACAGGCTCTCTCTTCAAGCTATTGGAGAAGATGGAGGAGGGAGAAGACAGGCTCTGTCTGGGTGAGCTATTGGAGAAGATGGAGGAGGGAGAAGACAGGCTCTCTCTTCAAGCTATTGGAGAAGATGGACGAGGGAGAAGACAGGCTCTGTCTGGGTGAGCTATTGGAGAAGATGGAGGAGGGAGAAGACAGGCTCTCTCTTCAAGCTATTGGAGAAGATGGAGGAGGGAGAAGACAGGCTCTGTCTGGGTGAGCTATTGGAGAAGATGGAGGAGGGGAAAGACAGGCTCTGTCTGGTAAGCTATTGGAGAAGATGGAGGAGGGAGAAGACAGGCTCTGTCTGGGTGAGCTATTGGATAAGATGGAAGGGTGGACCTGGCTCTGTCTGGTGAGCTATTGGATAAGATGGAGGAGGGGAAAGACATGGTCTGGGTGAGCTATTGGAGAAGATGGAAGGGTGGACCTGGCTCTGTCTGGTGAGCTATTGGATAAGATGGAGGAGGGAGAGAGGGAGGAGACAGGCTCTGTCTGGGTGAGCTATTAGATAAGATGGAAGGGTGGACCTGGCTCTGTCTGGTGAGTTATTGGAGAAGATGGAGGAGGGAGAAGACTGGCTCTGTCTGGTGAGCTATTGGAGAAGATGGAGGAGGGAGAATACTGGCTCTGTCTGGTGAGCTATTGGAGAAGATGGAGGAGGTAGAAGACTGGCTATGTCTGGGTGAGCTATTGGAGAAGATGGAGGAGGGAGAAGACAGGCTCTGTCTGGGTGAGCTATTGGAGAAGATGGAGGAGGGAGAAGACTGGCTCTGTCTGGGTGAGCTATTGGATAAGATGGAAGGGTGGACCTGGCTCTGTCTGGGTGAGCTATTGGAGAAGATGGAGGAGGGAGAAGACAGGCTCTGTCTGGGTGAGCTATTGGAGAAGATGGAGGAGGGAGAAGACATGCTCTGTCTAGCTGAGCTATTGGAGAAGATGGAGGAGGGAGAAGACTGGCTCTGTCTGGGTGAGTTATTGGAGAAGATGGAGGAGGGAGAAGACAGGCTCTGTCTGGGTGAGCTATTGGAGAAGATGGAGGAGGGAGAAGACTGGCTCTGTATGGGTGAGCTATTGGAGAAGATGGAGGAGGGAGAGAGGGAGGAGACTGGCTCTGTCTGAGTGAGCTATTGGAGAAGATGGAGGAGGGAGAAGACATGCTCTGTCTAGCTGAGCTATTGGAGAAGATGAGGGAGGGAGAAGACAGGCTCTGTCTGGGTGAGCTATTGGAGAAGATGGAGGAGGGAGAAGACTGGCTCTGTCTGGGTGAGCTATTGGAGAAGATGGAGGAGGGAGAAGACATGCTCTGTCTAGCTGAGCTATTGGAGAAGATGGAGGAGGGAGAAGAAAGGCTATATCTGGGTGAGCTATTGGAGAAGATGGAGGAGGGAGAAGACATGCTCTGTCTAGCTGAGCTATTGGAGAAGATGGAGGAGGGAGAAGAAAGGCTATATCTGGGTGAGCTATTGGAGAAGATGGAGGAGGGAGAAGACTGGCTCTGTCTGGGTGAGCTATTGGAGAAGATGGAGGAGGGAGAAGACATGCTCTGTCTAGCTGAGCTATTGGAGAAGATGGAGGAGGGAGAAGACATTCTCTGTCGAGCTGAGCTATTGGAGAAGATGGAGGAGGGAGAAGAAAGGCTATATCTGGGTGAGCTATTGGAGAAGATGGAAGGGTGGACCTGGCCAATCACATCCAGAGATTGTAGACAACCCACTCTGAGGATTCTGATGTGGTGAAGTCTGCTCCAGAGACTTCCTCTATCACAAACAGCTGCACTATCATGCTCTGTCCACTGAGGGGCAGCAGAGAGTCCAGGAGAACTCAGCCATGCCCAGTCCACCAGCACCTCTTTCTCCCTTATCCCCCCTTTCTTCCCACCCACTCTGCTCAGGACTGGACCACGGGTCACACGGAGGGGGAGAGGAGGGGAGGAGGAGGGAGGATCTGGAACTAACAGATAGCCATGCGAACCTACACACCCTGCTGGGGAAAAACATGTTCATCAGATGGCTGTGATCTGATCTAGCTATCTCATACACACACTTCCATCTTACTGGTCCTGCCAACACACACACACACACACACACACACACACACACACACACACACACACACACACACACACACACACACACACACACACGCTAGGGTAACTAAGATCAAGATGGCTCAGCCTACAGTATAGTGTAGTATATATACAGTGTGTAATATATATATCAGTTTAGTATATATACCGTATAGTATAATATATAGATCAGTATATTATATATACAGCATAGTGTAGTATATATACAGTATAGTGTAGTATATATTCAGTTTAGCATATATACAGTAAAGTATAATATATATATCAGTATAGTATATATACTGTATAGTGTATATACCGTATATTACAGTATATATCCAGTATAGTATATATACAGTGTAGTATAATATATATACAGTATAGTACCGTATTTACAGTATATATACAGTATAGTATTGTGTATATACAGTATAGCATCGTGTATATCCAGTATATTACAGTATATATCCAATATAGTATATATCCAGTACAGTATATATACAGTGTAGTATAATATATATCCAGAATAGTACCGTGTGTATATATATATATATATATATAGTATAGTGTATATACAGTATGGTATAGCATATATACAGTATATTATAGCGTATATACAGTATAGTGTATATATACAGTATAGTATAGTACATATCAGTTTAGTATATATCCAGTATAGTAAATGTATATCGGGTATACTATATATCCAATGTAGTATAGTGTGTATATATATAGTATATCTCCAGTATAGTATATATCCAGTATAGTAAATGTATATACAGTATAGTATATATCCAGTATAGTAAATATATATAGAGTATAGTATATATCCAATATAGTATAGTATATATCCAGTATAGTATACATACTGTATAATATAGTTAAATATACAGTATAGTATATCTCCAGTATAGTATATATCCAGTATATTATACTGTATATACAGTATAGTACATGTATATATAATATAGTATATATCCAATATGGTATTGTGTGTATATATATAGTATAGTATATCTCCAATATGGTATAGTATATATATATATATATATATATAGTATAGGCTCATATCAGAGAAGTTTAGAGAACACAAAACAACGTCCCTGGGCAGCAAACAAGGAAAATAGGGTTGGAGGAGGAACAGGGAGGAGGAGGAACACGGAGATGGAGGAGGAGGAACACGGAGATGGAGGAGGAGGAACACGGAGATGGAGGAGGAGGAACACGGAGATGGAGGAGGAGGAACACGGAGGAGGAGGAACACGGAGGAGGAGGAACACAGAGATGGAGGAGGAGGAACACAGAGATGGAGGAGGAGGAACACAGAGATGGAGGAGGAGGAACACAGAGATGGAGGAGG
>NW_026278690.1:0-27500 GCF_023373465.1 Oncorhynchus keta | reverse complement strand
CAGGGCCATTCTACACTAGGACAGATATATAGGACAGATATATAGGACAGATATATAGGACTCCAAACAGGGCCATTCTACACTAGGACAGATATATAGGACAGATATATAGGACTCCAAACAGGGCCATTCTACGCTCGGACAGATATATAGGACAGATATATAGGACAGATATATAGGACTCCACACAGGGCCGTTCTACACTAGGACAGATATATAGGACAGATATATACGTTTCCTGAACTTAATTGATTAAATTAAAAGGTTCAAACAAAGACCTTTTAACTATAGACATGTGTTATATCGTAGACGGTTACAGTGTCCATTTTAGGACAGCACTGTGATCAGCATTAAGTGTGTGTGGTGTGTGTCTGTGTGTGTGCGCGCCTCACCTTAACCCCCTCGGCCTGCGCGTGGAGAATGTGGGTGGAGCTCCCGGCACTCTGACCACTCCCTGATGACCTCACACTGGTCACACTGCCAGAACTCCCCACGCTACTTCGGTCTCCACCTGGTAAACACAACACACACACACACACACAGGTGTGTGTTAACACAGAACCAGGTATCATATGCGTTTCTCCGCTACAATGCACTGGACAGCAGCCCACTCAACAGCATGGGTTCTCGGCGAGGACAGACGAGGTGATTGACGGAGTGACTGACACACTTAAACACACACACATCCACTGACCGACGCTGGCCTGATGACTGACAGAGAGACTAAAGACCCATGCAGAGAGAGTGAGACAGGGAGAGAGACAGGGAGAGAGACAGGGAGAGAGACAGAGAGAGAGAGAGAGAGAGAGACAGAGAGAGAGACAGAGAGAGAGACAGGGAGAGAGACAGAGAGAGAGACAGAGAGAGACAGAGAGAGAGACAGAGAGAGACAGAGAGAGAGAGACAGAGAGAGAGAGACAGAGAGAGTGAGACAGAGACAGAGACAGAGAGACTAAAGACCCATGCAGAGAGAGAGACAGAGAGAGACAGAGAGAGACAGAGAGAGAGACAGAGAGAGAGACAGAGAGAGAGACAGAAAGAGACAGAGAGGGAGAGATAGATAGATAGATAGATAGATAGATAGATAGATAGATAGATAGATAATGACTGCAGCCCTACACACACAGCCAGGGGACCAGGTACTGGCAGGTACAGCCAGGGACCAGTTACTGCCAGGTACGTACTGGTCTCTGTTCAGTTCTGGACATAATGGAGAGATGGCAGGGTCTCTAAGGTGCCCCTATCCACTGATTCTAGGTCAGATCCTATAGGGGCCATTGTGTTGCCTTGCCCTATAGTATTAGCCCGGATAATCTGATCTAGACCTATGGTTAGGGGCAGCTTCAATCTGTAGACAACGCCACAGGTCAGGGGTCAGGCAGGGCTGCGCGGGGCGGGGTTACCTGGCCCAGGCTTGCGCAGCACCCATATCTCCTCGCTGGAGCTGCCCTGGGGGCCGCAGGACCGGGTGGGGGAACCGTGAGGGGTGGCTTCTGAGCCGCGACAACCTTCAACACAGAAACCACTGTTAACCTCTAAATCCCTGCTCCGCTAATCTAGCTGTAGCCGCTAACCCCAGCTACGCTAAATTATCAGCTAATCCAGGGGATAAACTAGCCTTGGCACCTAACTCCGGGGTTAAACTAGCATTAGCAGCGAAACTCCACGCTAAAATAGCATTAGTAGCTAACCCCAAACTAGCCATCACTGCTAGTCCTGGGGCTAAAATAGCATTAGAAGCAAACCCTGTCACTGAAACAGCATTAGTAGCTAACCTTAAACTAGGAATCACTACCAATAGCAGCTAACCCCAAACTAGCCATCACTGCTAGCCATGGGGCTAAAATAGCATTAGCAGCTAAATCTGTCACTGAACTAGCATTAGTAACTAACCCTAAACTAGGAATCACTGTTAGTCCTGGGGCTAAAATAGCATTAGAAGCTAACCCCAAACTAGCCATCACTGCTAGCCATGGGGCTAAAATAGCATTAGAAGCAAACCCTGTCACTGAAACAGCATTAGTAGCTAACCTTAAACTAGGAATCACTACCAATAGCAGCTAACCCCAAACTAGCCATCACTGCTAGCCATGGGGCTAAAATAGCATTAGCAGCTAAATCTGTCACTGAACTAGCATTAGTAGCAAACCCTAAACTAGGAATCGCTGCTAGTCCTGGGGCTAAACTACCATTAGCGGTTAACCCTGACGCTAATGTAGTGTTAGCCAATAACTAGCATTAGCAGCTAACAATTAAGCAAAACTAGCATTAACTGCAAACAGTTAATCACTCACCTTCTAACTCTAAACCTTAGCTTTGCTAGCATTGACCCGCTAATCCTAAACATGGCTAACCAGCCCCTCCACGATCCCCAACCAGCAGGACAGATGGGGGGTGCAGGGCGGGGTGGGGGTAAGGGGGACCCTAGAATATACTCTATATCTGCTTGTTTAACTTCACCCTAGCTTGACAGCAGACACAGACACACACGCATATATACATCACATATATATATATATTCCATAGATATATGAGAACATTTATATACCATTGTACATAAATAGACCAGTAGCATTCATGTATATCCGTGTAGATATATATATATATATATATGTGTGTCAGAATGTACATAAATATACATATATGTATGTATAATATATGAAGAGATATATGATGATATATGCAGGGTAAGGTAAGGTAGGTCCGGTATGAGCTGCAGTTCATCAGGAGAGAGAGTTTACAGTAGAACAGAGACTCAATGCCTTTAGAGACTGGAGGAGAGGGTTACAGTAGAACAGGGACTCAAGGCCTTTAGAGACTGGAGGAGAGGGTTACAGTAGAACAGGGACTCAAGGCCTTTAGAGACTGGAGGAGAGGGTTACAGTAGAACAGGGACTCAAGGCCTTTAGAGACTGGAGGAGAGGGTTACAGTAGAACAGGGACTCAAGGCCTTTAGAGACTGGAGGAGAGGGTTACAGTAGAACAGGGACTCAAGGCCTTTAGAGACTGGAGGAGAGGGTTACAGTAGAACAGGGACTCAAGGCCTTTAGAGACTGGAGGAGAGGATTACAGTAGAACAGGGACTCAAGGCCTTTAGAGACTGGAGGAGAGGATTACAGTAGAACAGGGACTCAAGGCCTTTAGAGACTGGAGGAGAGGGTTACAGTAGAACAGGGACTCAAGGCCTTTAGAGACTGGAGGAGAGGGTTACAGTAGAACAGAGACTCAAGGCCTTTAGAGACTGGAGGAGAGGGTTACAGTAGAACAGGGACTCAAGGCCTTTAGAGACTGGAGGAGAGGGTTACAGTAGAACAGGGACTCAAGGCCTTTAGAGACTGGAGGAGAGGATTACAGTAGAACAGGGACTCAAGGCCTTTAGAGACTGGAGGAGAGGGTTACAGTAGAACAGGGACTCAAGGCCTTTAGAGACTGGAGGAGAGGGTTACAGTAGAACAGGGACTCAAGGCCTTTAGAGACTGGAGGAGAGGGTTACAGTAGAACAGGGACTCAAGGCCTTTAGAGACTGGAGGAGAGGATTACAGTAGAACAGGGACTCAAGGCCTTTAGAGACTGGAGGAGAGGGTTACAGTAGGACAGGGACTCAAGGCCTTTATAAACCATAGAGACTGGAGGAGAGGGTTACAGTAGAACAGGGACTCAAGGCCTTTAGAGACTGGAGGAGAGGGTTACAGTAGAACAGGGACTCAAGGCCTTTAGAGACTGGAGGAGAGGGTTACAGTAGAACAGGGACTCAAGGCCTTTAGAGACTGGAGGAGAGGATTACAGTAGAACAGGGACTCAAGGCCTTTAGAGACTGGAGGAGAGGGTTACAGTAGAACAGGGACTCAAGGCCTTTAGAGACTGGAGGAGAGGATTACAGTAGAACAGGGACTCAATGCCTTTAGAGACTGGAGGAGAGGGTTACAGTAGAACAGAGACTCAAGGCCTTTAGAGACTGGAGGAGAGGGTTACAGTAGAACAGGGACTCAAGGCCTTTAGAGACTGGAGGAGAGGATTACAGTAGAACAGGGACTCAAGGCCTTTAGAGACTGGAGGAGGGGTTACAGTAGAACAGGGACTCAAGGCCTTTAGAGACTGGAGGAGAGGGTTACAGTAGAACAGGGACTCAAGGCCTTTAGAGACTGGAGGAGAGGGTTACAGTAGAACAGAGGCTCAAGGCCTTTAGAGACTGGAGGAGAGGGTTACAGTAGAACAGGGACTCAAGGCCTTTAGAGACTGGAGGAGAGGGTTACAGTAGAACAGGGACTCAAGGCCTTTATAAACCAGAGACTGGAGGAGAGGGTTACAGTAGAACAGGGACTCAAGGCCTTTAGAGACTGGAGGAGAGGGTTACAGTAGAACAGGGACTCAAGGCCTTTAGAGACTAGAGGAGAGGGTTACAGTAGAACAGGGACTCAAGGCCTTTAGAGACTGGAGGAGAGGGTTACAGTAGAACAGGGACTCAAGGCCTTTAGAGACTGGAGGAGAGGATTACAGTAGAACAGAGACTCAAGGCCTTTAGAGACTGGAGGAGAGGGTTACAGTAGAACAGGGACTCAAGGCCTTTATAAACCATAGAGACTGGAGGAGAGGGTTACAGTAGAACAGGGACTCAAGGCCTTTAGAGACTGGAGGAGAGGGTTACAGTAGAACAGGGACTCAAGGCCTTTAGAGACTGGAGGAGAGGGTTACAGTAGAACAGAGACTCAAGGCCTTTAGAGACTGGAGGAGAGGTTACAGTAGAACAGAGACTCAAGGCCTTTAGAGACTGGAGGAGAGGGTTACAGTAGAACAGAGACTCAAGGCCTTTAGAGACTGGAGGAGAGGGTTACAGTAGAACAGGGACTCAAGGCCTTTAGAGACTGGAGGAGAGGGTTACAGTAGAACAGGGACTCAAGGCCTTTAGAGACTGGAGGAGAGGGTTACAGTAGAACAGAGACTCAAGGCCTTTAGAGACTGGAGGAGAGGGTTACAGTAGAACAGGGACTCAAGGCCTTTAGAGACTGGAGGAGAGGGTTACAGTAGAACAGGGACTCAAGGCCTTTAGAGACTGGAGGAGAGGGTTACAGTAGAACAGGGACTCAAGGCCTTTAGAGACTGGAGGAGAGGGTTACAGTAGAACAGGGACTCAAGGCCTTTAGAGACTGGAGGAGAGGGTTACAGTAGAACAGAGACTCAAGGCCTTTAGAGACTGGAGGAGAGGGTTACAGTAGAACAGGGACTCAAGGCCTTTAGAGACTGGAGGAGAGGGTTACAGTAGAACAGAGACTCAAGGCCTTTAGAGACTGGAGGAGAGGGTTACAGTAGAACAGGGACTCAAGGCCTTTAGAGACTGGAGGAGAGGGTTACAGTAGAACAGAGACTCAAGGCCTTTAGAGACTGGAGGAGAGAGTTACAGTAGAACAGGGACTCAAGGCCTTTAGAGACTGGAGGAGAGGGTTACAGTAGAACAGGGACTCAAGGCCTTTAGAGACTGGAGGAGAGGGTTACAGTAGAACAGGGACTCAAGGCCTTTATAAACCATAGAGACTGGAGGAGAGGGTTACAGTAGAACAGGTGGAGGAGAGGGTTACAGTAGAACAGAGACTCAAGGCCTTTAGAGACTGGAGGAGAGGGTTACAGTAGAACAGGGACTCAAGGCCTTTAGAGACTGAAGGAGAGGGTTACAGTAGAACAGGGACTCAAGGCCTTTAGAGACTGGAGGAGAGAGTTACAGTAGAACAGGGACTCAAGGCCTTTAGAGACTGGAGGAGAGGGTTACAGTAGAACAGAGGCTCAAGGCCTTTAGAGACTGGAGGAGAGGGTTCCAGTAGAACAGGGACTCAAGGCCTTTATAAACCATAGAGACTGGAGGAGAGGGTTACAGTAGAACAGGGACTCAAGGCCTTTATAAACCATAGAGACTGGAGGAGAGGGTTACAGTAGAACAGAGACTCAAGGCCTTTAGAGACTGGAGGAGACAGTAGAACAGAGACTCAAGGCCTTTAGAGACTGGAGGAGAGGGTTACAGTAGAACAGAGACTCAAGGCCTTTAGAGACTGGAGGAGGAGGGTTACAGTAGAACAGGGACTCAAGGCCTTTAGAGACTGGAGGAGAGGGTTACAGTAGAACAGGGACTCAAGGCCTTTAGAGACTGGAGGAGAGGATTACAGTAGAACAGAGACTCAAGGCCTTTAGAGACTGGAGGAGAGGGTTACAGTAGGACAGGGACTCAAGGCCTTTATAAACCATAGAGACTGGAGGAGAGGGTTACAGTAGAACAGGGACTCAAGGCCTTTAGAGACTGGAGGAGAGGGTTACAGTAGAACAGGGACTCAAGGCCTTTAGAGACTGGAGGAGAGGGTTACAGTAGAACAGGGACTCAAGGCCTTTAGAGACTGGAGGAGAGGGTTACAGTAGAACAGAGACTCAAGGCCTTTAGAGACTGGAGGAGAGGGTTACAGTAGAACAGGGACTCAAGGCCTTTAGAGACTGGAGGAGAGGGTTACAGTAGAACAGGGACTCAAGGCCTTTAGAGACTGGAGGAGAGGGTTACAGTAGAACAGGGACTCAATGCCTTTAGAGACTGGAGGAGAGGTTACAGTAGAACAGAGACTCAACTGAAACACTGCTAACCAAACAACAGTGCTAGGTGGCTGTACAACTGAAACACTGCTAACCAAACAACAGAGCTAGGTGGCTGTACTACTGACACGCTGTACTACTGAAACACTGCTAACCAAACAACAGAGCTACGTGGCTGTACTACAGAAACACTGCTAACCAAACAACAGTGCTAGGTGGCTGTACTACAGAAACACCGCTAACCAAACAACAGAGCTACGTGGCTGTACTACAGAAACACTGCTAACCAAACAACAGTGCTAGGTGGCTGTACAACTGAAACACTGCTAACCAAACAACAGAGCTAGGTGGCTGTACTACAGAAACACTGCTAACCAAACAACAGAGCTAGGTGGCTGTACTACTGAAACACTGCTAACCAAACAACAGAGCTAGGTGGCTGTACTACAGAAACACTGCTAACCAAACAACAGAGCTAGGTGGCTGTACTACAGAAACACTGCTAACCAAACAACAGTGCTACGTGGCTGTACTACTGAAACACTGCTAACCAAACAACAGAGCTAGGTGGCTAGATAGTTGTTTTCTTGTTGCAAGATCCACTTGCGGCTAAGTTTCAGCCTCCTGGATGAGGATGAGTTTTTGGGCTGATTTTGAGTTCATGGTTCGGTTGACCCTTAACAAGGGCCCCAGGATCAGTGGAATCAAAACATCCCCATAACATGAACATATATTTTACAGTAGGTATGAGGTACCTTTCTGCATAGTGTTTAATATGCATGGCTCTTTCAATGCCAATCCCACCCCTGGTGTGTGTGGCCAAAGAGCTCTATGTTTGTCTCAGATGGCTTGGTTCCAATCCAAGGGATGGATGTGAAATGGATTTTACATGTCTGTTAGCTCATTATTAAACCCTCAGTGAAACAGGAAGCTACGGAAGACCACAACACAAGCTACGGAAGACCACAACACAAGCTACGGAAGACCACAACACAAGCTACGGAAGACCACAACACAAGCTACGGAAGACCACAACACAAGCTACGGAAGACCACAACACAAGCTACGGAAGACCACAACACAAGCTACGGAAGACCACAACACAAGCTACGGAAGACCACAATACAAGCTACGGAAGACCACAATACAAGCTACGGAAGACCACAATACAAGCTACGGAAGACCACAATACAAGCTACGGAAGACCACAATACAAGCTACGGAAGACCACAACACAAGCTACGGAAGACCACAATACAAGCTACGGAAGACCACAATACAAGCTACGGGAAGACTACAATACAAGCTACGGAAGACCACAATACAAGCTACGGAAGACCACAATACAAGCTACGGAAGACCACAATACAAGCTACGGAAGACCACAATACAAGCTACGGAAGACCACAATACAAGCTACGGAAGACCACAACACAAGCTACGGAAGACCACAATACAAGCTACGGAAGACCACAATACAAGCTACGGAAGACCACAATACAAGCTACGGAAGACCACAATACAAGCTACGGAAGACCACAATACAAGCTACGGAAGACCACAATACAAGCTACGGAAGACCACAACACAAGCTACGGAAGACCAGAATACAAGCTACGGAAGACTACAATACAAGCTACGGAAGACCACAACACAAGCTACGGAAGACCACAATACAAGCTACGGAAGACCACAACACAAGCTACGGAAGACCAGAATTCAAGCTACGGAAGACTACAATACAAGCTACGGAAGACCACAACACAAGCTACGGAAGACCACAACACAAGCTACGGAAGACCAGAATACAAGCTACGGAAGACCAGAATACAAGCTACGGAAGACTACAATACAAGCTACGGAAGACCACAACACAAGCTACGGAAGACCAGAATACAAGCTACGGAAGACTACAATACAAGCTACGGAAGACCAGAATACAAGCTACGGAAGACCACAACACAAGCTACGGAAGACCAGAATACAAGCTACGGAAGACTACAATACAAGCTACGGAAGACCAGAATACAAGCTAGGGAAGACCACAATACAAGCTACGGAAGACCACAATACAAGCTACGGAAGACTACAATACAAGCTAAATAAGACCACAATACAAGCTACGGAAGACTACAATACAAGCTACGGAAGACCACAATACAAGCTACGGAAGACCACAAGTTACAAGCTACGGAAGACCACAACACAAGCTACGGAAGACCACAACACAAGCTACGGAAGACCACAACACAAGCTACGGAAGACCAGAACACAAGCTACGGAAGTTACGGAAGACTACAATACAAGCTACGGAAGACCAGAATACAAGCTATGGAAGACCACAATACAAGCTACGGAAGACCACAATACAAGCTACTGAAGACCACAACACAAGCTACGGAAGACCACAATACAAGCTACGGAAGACCACAATACAAGCTACGGAAGACCACAATACAAGTTGGGAAGACCACTGTACAAGCTACGGAAGACCACAATACAATACTACGGAAGACCACAATACAAGCTCGGAAGACCACAACACAAGCTACGGAAGACCACAATACAAGCTACGGAAGACCACAATACAAGCTACGGAAGACCACAATACAAGCTACGGAAGACCACAATACAAGCTACGGAAGACCACAATACAAGCTACAGAAGACCACAATACAAGCTACAGAAGACCACAATACAAGCTACAGAAGACCAAATGAAGCTACAGAAGACACACAATACAAATACCCAGCTACGGAAGACCACATCGATACAAGCTACTGGAAGACAAAATACAAGGGTGGTCTAATGCCAAGGTAGAGGAGGCTGAGTGAGTTAGTTTAGGAGGTTGAGAGGGTGAACTATTCCCCCTGACCATTCTAATGGGTGGTTTAGTCAGGTTGAGGCTGAGTGAGTTAGGGTTGAGGAGGGTTGAGTGGGTGGTAGTCAGGACAGAGGGTCAGGTTGAGTGGGTGGTATGGTCAGGTTGAGTGGGTGGTATCCTGACCATGGGTGGTATGCCAGGTTGAGTGGGTGGTATGGTCAGGTTGAGTGGGTGGTATAGTCAGGACAGAGGGTCAGGTTGAGTGGGTGGTATAGTCAGGTTGAGTGGGTGGTATAGTCAGGTTGAGTGGGTGGTTTGGTCAGGACAGAGGGTCAGGTTGAGTGGGTGGTATAGTCAGGTTGAGTGGGTGATATGGTCAGGTTGAGTGGGTGGTATAGTCAGGTTGAGTGGGTGGTATAGTCAGGACAGAGGGTCAGGTTGAGTGGGTGGTATAGTCAGGTTGAGTGGGTGGTATAGTCAGGTTGAGTGGGTGGTATGGTCAGGTTGAGTGGGTGGGTGGTATAGTCAGGTTGAGTGGGTGGTATAGTCAGGTTGAGTGGGTGATATGGTCAGGTTGAGTGGGTGGTATAGTCAGGTTGAGTGGGTGGTATAGTCAGGACAGAGGGTCAGGTTGAGTGGGTGGTATAGTCAGGTTGAGTGGGTGGTATAGTCAGGTTGAGTGGGTGATATGGTCAGGTTGAGTGGGTGGTATAGTCAGGTTGAGTGGGTGGTATAGTCAGGACAGAGGGTCCGGTTGAGTGGGTGGTATAGTCAGGTTGAGTGGGTGGTATAGTCAGGTTGAGTGTGTGGTATGGTCAGGTTGAGTGGGTGGGTGGTATAGTCAGGTTGAGTGGGTGGTATAGTCAGGTTGAGTGGGTGATATGGTCAGGTTGAGTGGGTGGTATAGTCAGGTTGAGTGGGTGGTATAGTCAGGACAGAGGGTCAGGTTGAGTGGGTGGTTTGGTCAGGTTGAGTGGGTGGTATAGTCAGGTTGAGTGGGTGGTATGGTCAGGTTGAGTGGGTGGTATAGTCAGGTTGAGTGGGTGGTATAGTCAGGTTGAGTGGGTGGTATGGTCAGGTTGAGTGGGTGGTATAGTCAGGTTGAGTGGGTGGTATAGTCAGGTTGAGTGGGTGGTTTGGTCAGGTTGAGTGGGTGGTATGGTCAGGTTGAGTGGGTGGTATAGTCAGGTTGAGTGGGTGGTATGGTCAGGTTGAGTGGGTGGTATAGTCAGGTTGAGTGGGTGGTATGGTCAGGTTGAGTGGGTGGTATGGTCAGGTTGAGTGGGTGGTATGGTCAGGTTGAGTGGGTGGTATAGTCAGGTTGAGTGGGTGGTATAGTCAGGTTGAGTGGGTGGTTTGGTCAGGTTGAGTGGGTGGTATAGTCAGGTTGAGTGGGTGGTATGGTCAGGTTGAGTGGGTGGTATGGTCAGGTTGAGTGGGTGGTTTGGTCAGGTTGAGTGGGTGGTATAGTCAGGACAGAGGGAATATGCAGAAAACCAGGAACCAACTCTTAATAACCCTTGTTCAGCAGCATCACTACACTATAACCCTTGTTCAACAGCAACACCCCACTATAACCCTTGTTCAGCAGCAACACCACACTATAACCCTTGTTCAACAGCAACACCCCACTATAACCCTTGTTCAACAGCAACACCCCACTATAACCCTTGTTCAACAGCAACACCCCACTATAACCCTTGTTCAACAGCAACACCCCACTATAACCCTTGTTCAACAGCAACACTACACTATAACCCTTGTTCAACAGCAACACAACACTATAACCCTTGTTCAACACAACACTACACTATAACCCTTGTTCAACAGCAACACAACACTATAACCCTTGTTCAACAGCAACACAACACTATAACCCTTGTTCAACAGTAACACTACACTATAACCCTTGTTCAACAGCATCACTACACTATAACCCTTGTTCAACAGCAACACAACACTATAACCCTTGTTCAACAGCAACACTACACTATAACCCTTGTTCAACAGCATCACCCCACTATAACCCTTGTTCAACAGCATCACTACACTATAACCCTTGTTCAACAGCAACACTACACTATAACCCTTGTTCAACAGCAACACCCCACTATAACCCTTGTTCAACAGCAACACTACACTATAACCCTTGTTCAACAGCAACACTACACTATAACCCTTGTTCAACAGCAACACTACACTATAACCCTTGTTCAACAGTAACACTACACTATAACCCTTGTTCAACACAACACTACACTATAACCCTTGTTCAACAGTAACACTACACTATAACCCTTGTTCAACAGCAACACTATAACCCTTGTTCAACAGCAACACTATAACCCTTGTTCAACAGCATCACCCCACTATAACCCTTGTTCAACAGCAACACTACACTATAACCCTTGTTCAACAGCAACACTGCACTATAACCCTTGTTCAACAGCAACACTACACTATAACCCTTGTTCAACAGTAACACCCCACTATAACCCTTGTTCAACAGCAACACTACACTATAACCCTTGTTCAACAGTAACACCCCACTATAACCCTTGTTCAACAGCAACACAACACTATAACCCTTGTTCAACAGCATCACTACACTATAACCCTTGTTCAACAGCAACACTACACTATAACCCTTGTTCAACAGCATCACTACACTATAACCCTTGTTCAACAGCATCACTACACTATAACCCTTGTTCAACAGCAACACTACACTATAACCCTTGTTCAACACCCCACCCCACTATAACCCTTGTTCAACAGTAACACTATAACCCTTGTTCAACAGTAACACTACACTATAACCCTTGTTCAACAGCATCACCCCACTATAACCCTTGTTCAACAGCAACACCCCACTATAACCCTTGTTCAACAGCAACACTACACTATAACCCTTGTTCAACAGCAACACCCCACTATAACCCTTGTTCAACAGCAACACTACACTATAACCCTTGTTCAACAGCAACACTACACTATAACCCTTGTTCAACAGCAACACTACACTATAACCCTTGTTCAACAGTAACACTACACTATAACCCTTGTTCAACACAACACTACACTATAACCCTTGTTCAACAGTAACACTACACTATAACCCTTGTTCAACAGCAACACTATAACCCTTGTTCAACAGCAACACTATAACCCTTGTTCAACAGCATCACCCCACTATAACCCTTGTTCAACAGCAACACTACACTATAACCCTTGTTCAACAGCAACACTGCACTATAACCCTTGTTCAACAGCAACACTACACTATAACCCTTGTTCAACAGTAACACCCCACTATAACCCTTGTTCAACAGCAACACTACACTATAACCCTTGTTCAACAGTAACACCCCACTATAACCCTTGTTCAACAGCAACACAACACTATAACCCTTGTTCAACAGCATCACTACACTATAACCCTTGTTCAACAGCAACACTACACTATAACCCTTGTTCAACAGCATCACTACACTATAACCCTTGTTCAACAGCATCACTACACTATAACCCTTGTTCAACAGCAACACTACACTATAACCCTTGTTCAACACCCCACCCCACTATAACCCTTGTTCAACAGTAACACTATAACCCTTGTTCAACAGTAACACTACACTATAACCCTTGTTCAACAGCATCACCCCACTATAACCCTTGTTCAACAGCAACACCCCACTATAACCCTTGTTCAACAGTAACACCCCACTATAACCCTTGTTCAACAGCGACACTACACTATAACCCTTGTTAAACAGCAACACCACACTATAACCCTTGTTCAACAGCAACACCCCACTATAACCCTTGTTCAACAGTAACACCCCACTATAACCCTTGTTCAACAGCAACACTACACTATAACCCTTGTTCAACAGCAACACCACACTATAACCCTTGTTCAACAGCAACACTACACTATAACCCTTGTTCAACAGCAACACTACACTATAACCCTTGTTCAACAGCAACACTACACTATAACCCTTGTTCAACAGCAACACAACACTATAACCCTTGTTCAACAGCAGCACTACACTATAACCCTTGTTCAACAGCAACACTACGCTATAACCCTTGTTCAACAGCAACACTACGCTATAACCCTTGTTCAACAGCAACACTACACTATAACCCTTGTTCAACACAACACCCCACTATAACCCTTGTTCAACAGCAACACCACACTATAACCCTTGTTCAACAGCAACACTACACTATAACCCTTGTTCAACAGCAACACTACACTATAACCCTTGTTCAACAGCAACACTACACTATAACCCTTGTTCAACAGCAACACAACACTATAACCCTTGTTCAACAGCAGCACTACACTATAACCCTTGTTCAACAGCAACACTACGCTATAACCCTTGTTCAACAGCAACACTACGCTATAACCCTTGTTCAACAGCAACACTACACTATAACCCTTGTTCAACAGCAACACTACACTATAACCCTTGTTCAACAGCAACACTACACTATAACCCTTGTTCAACAGCAACACAACACTATAACCCTTGTTCAACAGCAGCACTACACTATAACCCTTGTTCAACAGCAACACTACGCTATAACCCTTGTTCAACAGCAACACTACGCTATAACCCTTGTTCAACAGCAACACTACACTATAACCCTTGTTCAACACAACACCCCACTATAACCCTTGTTCAACAGCAACACCACACTATAACCCTTGTTCAACAGCAACACTACACTATAACCCTTGTTCAACAGCAACACTACACTATAACCCTTGTTCAACAGCAACACTACACTATAACCCTTGTTCAACAGCAACACAACACTATAACCCTTGTTCAACAGCAGCACTACACTATAACCCTTGTTCAACAGCAACACTACGCTATAACCCTTGTTCAACAGCAACACTACACTATAACCCTTGTTCAACAGCAACACAACACTATAACCCTTGTTCAACACAACACCCCACTATAACCCTTGTTCAACAGCAACACTACACTATAACCCTTGTTCAACAGCAACACTACACTATAACCCTTGTTCAACAGCAACACTACACTATAACCCTTGTTCAACAGCAACACTACACTATAACCCTTGTTCAACAGCAACACTACACTATAACCCTTGTTCAACAGTAACACCCCACTATAACCCTTGTTCAACAGCAACACAACACTATAACCCTTGTTCAACAGCATCACTACACTATAACCCTTGTTCAACAGCAACACTACACTATAACCCTTGTTCAACAGCATCACTACACTATAACCCTTGTTCAACAGCATCACTACACTATAACCTTGTTCAACAGCAACACTACACTATAACCCTTGTTCAACACCCCACCCCACTATAACCCTTGTTCAACAGTAACACTATAACCCTTGTTCAACAGTAACACTACACTATAACCCTTGTTCAACAGCATCACTACACTATAACCCTTGTTCAACAGCATCACTACACTATAACCCTTGTTCAACAGCAACACTACACTATAACCCTTGTTCAACAGCATCACCCCTTCTTGTTCACTACACTATAACCCTTGTTCAACAGCATCACACTACACTATAACCCTTGTTCAGCAGTAACACTACACTATAACCCTTGTTCAACAGCATCACCACACTATAACCCTTGTTCAACAGCAACACTACACTATAACCCTTGTTCAACAGCAACACTACACTATAACCCTTGTTCAACAGCAACACTACACTATAACCCTTGTTCAACAGCAACACTACACTCTAACCCTTGTTCAACAGCATCACTACACTATAACCCTTGTTCAACAGCAACACTACACTATAACCCTTGTTCAACAGCAACACTACACTATAACCCTTGTTCAACAGCAACACTACACTATAACCCTTGTTCAACAGCAACACTACACTATAACCCTTGTTCAACAGCAACACTACACTATAACCCTTGTTCAACAGCAACACTACACTATAACCCTTGTTCAACAGCAACACTACACTATAACCCTTGTTCAACAGCAACACTACACTATAACCCTTGTTCAACAGCATCACTACACTATAACCCTTGTTCAACAGTAACACTACACTATAACCCTTGTTCAACAGCAACACTACACTCTAACCCTTGTTCAACAGCATCACTACACTATAACCCTTGTTCAACAGTAACACCACACTATAACCCTTGTTCAACAGCAACACTACACTATAACCCTTGTTCAACAGCAACACTACACTATAACCCTTGTTCAACAGCAACACCCCACTATAACCCTTGTTCAACAGCAACACTACACTATAACCCTTGTTCAACAGCAACACTACACTATAACCCTTGTTCAACAGCAACACCCCACTATAACCCTTGTTCAACAGCAACACTACACTATAACCCTTGTTCAACAGCAACACTACACTATAACCCTTGTTCAACAGCAACACTACACTATAACCCTTGTTCAACAGCAACACTACACTATAACCCTTGTTCAACACAACACTACACTATAACCCTTGTTCAACAGTAACACTACACTATAACCCTTGTTCAACAGCAACACTATAACCCTTGTTCAACAGCAACACTATAACCCTTGTTCAACAGCATCACCCCACTATAACCCTTGTTCAACAGCAACACTACACTATAACCCTTGTTCAACAGCAACACTGCACTATAACCCTTGTTCAACAGCAACACTACACTATAACCCTTGTTCAACAGTAACACCCCACTATAACCCTTGTTCAACAGCAACACTACACTATAACCCTTGTTCAACAGTAACACCCACTATAACCCTTGTTCAACAGCAACACAACACTATAACCCTTGTTCAACAGCATCACTACACTATAACCCTTGTTCAACAGCAACACTACACTATAACCCTTGTTCAACAGCATCACTACACTATAACCCTTGTTCAACAGCATCACTACACTATAACCCTTGTTCAACAGCAACACTACACTATAACCCTTGTTCAACACCCCACCCACTATAACCCTTGTTCAACAGTAACACTATAACCCTTGTTCAACAGTAACACTACACTATAACCCTTGTTCAACAGCATCACCCCACTATAACCCTTGTTCAACAGCAACACCCCACTATAACCCTTGTTCAACAGCAACACTACACTATAACCCTTGTTCAACAGCAACACCCCACTATAACCCTTGTTCAACAGCAACACTACACTATAACCCTTGTTCAACAGCAACACTACACTATAACCCTTGTTCAACAGCAACACTACACTATAACCCTTGTTCAACAGCAACACTACACTATAACCCTTGTTCAACAGCAACACTACACTATAACCCTTGTTCAACAGTAACACTACACTATAACCCTTGTTCAACAGCAACACTATAACCCTTGTTCAACAGCAACACTATAACCCTTGTTCAACAGCATCACCCCACTATAACCCTTGTTCAACAGCAACACTACACTATAACCCTTGTTCAACAGCAACACTGCACTATAACCCTTGTTCAACAGCAACACTACACTATAACCCTTGTTCAACAGTAACACCCCACTATAACCCTTGTTCAACAGCAACACTACACTATAACCCTTGTTCAACAGTAACACCCCACTATAACCCTTGTTCAACAGCAACACAACACTATAACCCTTGTTCAACAGCATCACTACACTATAACCCTTGTTCAACAGCAACACTACACTATAACCCTTGTTCAACAGCATCACTACACTATAACCCTTGTTCAACAGCATCACTACACTATAACCCTTGTTCAACAGCAACACTACACTATAACCCTTGTTCAACACCCCACCCCACTATAACCCTTGTTCAACAGTAACACTATAACCCTTGTTCAACAGTAACACTACACTATAACCCTTGTTCAACAGCAACACTACACTATAACCCTTGTTCAACAGCAACACCCCACTATAACCCTTGTTCAACAGCAACACCCCACTATAACCCTTGTTCAACAGCAACACTACACTATAACCCTTGTTCAACAGCAACACCACACTATAACCCTTGTTCAACAGCAACACCCCACTATAACCCTTGTTCAACAGCAACACCCCACTATAACCCTTGTTCAACAGCAACACTACACTATAACCCTTGTTCAACAGCAACACCACACTATAACCCTTGTTCAACAGCAACACTACACTATAACCCTTGTTCAACAGCAACACTACACTATAACCCTTGTTCAACAGCAACACTACACTATAACCCTTGTTCAACAGCAACACTACACTATAACCCTTGTTCAACAGCAACACTACACTATAACCCTTGTTCAACAGCAACACTACACTATAACCCTTGTTCAACAGCAACACTACACTATAACCCTTGTTCAACAGCAACACTACACTATAACCCTTGTTCAACAGCAACACCCCACTATAACCCTTGTTCAACAGCAACACTACACTATAACCCTTGTTCAACAGCAACACTACACTATAACCCTTGTTCAACAGCAACACTACACTATAACCCTTGTTCAACAGCAACACTACACTATAACCCTTGTTCAACAGCAACACTACACTATAACCCTTGTTCAACAGCAACACAACACTATAACCCTTGTTCAACAGCAACACAACACTATAACCCTTGTTCAACACCAACACCCCACTATAACCCTTGTTCAACAGCAACACTACACTATAACCCTTGTTCAACAGCATCACTACACTATAACCCTTGTTCAACAGCATCACTACACTATAACCCTTGTTCAGCAGCAACACTACACTATAACCCTTGTTCAACACCCCACCCCACTATAACCCTTGTTCAACAGTAACACTATAACCCTTGTTCAACAGTAACACTACACTATAACCCTTGTTCAACAGCATCACTACACTATAACCCTTGTTCAACAGCATCACTACACTATAACCCTTGTTCAACAGCAACACTACACTATAACCCTTGTTCAACAGCAACACTACACTATAACCCTTGTTCAACAGCAACACTACACTATAACCCTTGTTCAGCAGTAACACTACACTATAACCCTTGTTCAACAGCAACACCCCACTATAACCCTTGTTCAACAGCAACACTACACTATAACCCTTGTTCAACAGCAACACTACACTATAACCCTTGTTCAACAGCAACACTACACTATAACCCTTGTTCAACAGCAACACTACACTATAACCCTTGTTCAACAGCATCACTACACTATAACCCTTGTTCAACAGCAACACTACACTATAACCCTTGTTCAACAGCAACACTACACTATAACCCTTGTTCAACAGCAACACCCCACTATAACCCTTGTTCAACAGCAACACTACACTATAACCCTTGTTCAACAGCAACACTACACTATAACCCTTGTTCAACAGCAACACTACACTATAACCCTTGTTCAACAGCAACACTACACTATAACCCTTTGTTCAACAGCATAACCCCACTACACTATAACCCTTGTTCAACAGCATCACTACACTATAACCCTTGTTCAACAGTAACACTACACTATAACCCTTGTTCAACAGCAACACTACACTCTAACCCTTGTTCAACAGCATCACTACACTATAACCCTTGTTCAACAGTAACACCACACTACACTATAACCCTTGTTCAACAGCAACACCCCACTATAACCCTTGTTCAACAGCATCACTACACTATAACCCTTGTTCAACACAACACTACACTATAACCCTTGTTCAACAGCAACACTACACTATAACCCTTGTTCAACAGCAACACTACACTATAACCCTTGTTCAACAGCAACACAACAACAGCATATAACCCTTGTTCAACACAACACTACACTATAACCCTTGTTCAACAGCAACACTACACTATAACCCTTGTTCAACAGCAACACTACACTATAACCCTTGTTCAACAGCAACACCCCACTATAACCCTTGTTCAACAGCAACACTACACTATAACCCTTGTTCAACAGCAACACCCCTACACTATAACCCTTGTTCAACAGCACACTACACTATAACCCTTGTTCAACAGCACTACACTACACTATAACCCTTGTTCAACAGCAACACCCCACTATAACCCTTGTTCAACAGCAACACTACACTATAACCCTTGTTCAACAGTAACACTACACTATAACCCTTGTTCAACAGCAACACTATGAACCCTTGTTCAACACTACACTATAACCCTTGTTCAACACAACACTACACTATAACCCTTGTTCAACAGCAACACTACACTATAACCCTTGTTCAACAGCAACACTACACTATAACCCTTGTTCAACAGCAACACTACACTATAACCCTTGTTCAACAGCAACACTACACTATAACCCTTGTTCAACAGCAACACTACACTATAACCCTTGTTCAACAGCAACACAACACTATAACCCTTGTTCAACACAACACTACACTATAACCCTTGTTCAACAGCAACACAACACTATAACCCTTGTTCAACAGCAACACAACACTATAACCCTTGTTCAACACAACACCCCACTATAACCCTTGTTCAACAGCAACACTACACTATAACCCTTGTTCAACAGCAACACTACACTATAACCCTTGTTCAACAGCATCACTACACTATAGCCCTTGTTCAACAGCATCACTACACTATAACCCTTGTTCAACAGCAACACTACACTATAACCCTTGTTCAACAGTAACACCCCCACTATAACCCTTGTTCAACAGTAACACTACACTATAACCCTTGTTCAACAGCAACACCCCACTATAACCCTTGTTCAACATTAACACTACACTATAACCCTTGTTCAACAGTAACACCACACTATAACCCTTGTTCAACAGCAGCACTATAACCCTTGTTCAACAGCAACACTACACTATAACCCTTGTTCAACAGCAACACTACACTATAACCCTTGTTCAACAGCAACACTACACTATAACCCTTGTTCAACAGCAACACTACACTATAACCCTTGTTCAACAGCAAATACACTCAACAGTAACACCCCACTATAACCCTTGTTCAACAGTAACACTACACTATAACCCTTGTTCAACAGTAACACCACACTATAACCCTTGTTCAACAGCAACACTACACTATAACCCTTGTTCAACAGCAACACTACACTATAACCCTTGTTCAACAGCACTCAACCAACACTACACTATAACCCTTGTTCAACAGCAACACTAACTATGCACTCTACACTATAACCCTTGTTCAACAGTAACACTACACTATAACCCTTGTTCAACAGCAACACAACACTATAACCCTTGTTCAACACAACACCCCACTATAACCCTTGTTCAACAGCAACACTACACTATAACCCTTGTTCAACAGCATCACTACACTATAACCCTTGTTCAACAGCATCACTACACTATAGCCCTTGTTCAACAGCATCACTACACTATAACCCTTGTTCAACAGCAACACTACACTATAACCCTTGTTCAACAGCAACACCCCACTATAACCCTTGTTCAACAGTAACAACACTACACTATAACCCTTGTTCAACAGCAACACCCACTATAACCCTTGTTCAACAGCAACACTACACTATAACCCTTGTTCAACAGCAACACTATATAACCCTTGTTCAACAGTAACACTACACTATAACCCTTGTTCAACAGCAACACTACACTATAACCCTTTGTTCAACAGCAACACTACACTATAACCCTTGTTCAACAGCAACACTACACTATAACCCTTGTTCAACAGCAACACTACACTATAACCCTTGTTCAACAGCAACACCCCACTATAACCCTTGTTCAACAGCAACACACTATAACAACAGCAACACTATAACCTCTTGTTCAACAGCAACACTACACTATAACCCTTGTTCAACAGCAGCACTACCCTTGTTCAACAGCAACACAACACTATAACCCTTGTTCAACAGCAACACTACACTATAACCCTTGTTCAACAGCAACACTACACTATAACCCTTGTTCAACAGCAACACTACACTATAACCCTTGTTCAACAGCAACACTACAACAGTAACACTACACTATAACCCTTGTTCAACAGCAACACTATATAACCCTTGTTCAACAGCAACACTATAACCCTTGTTCAACAGCAACACTACACTATAACCCTTGTTCAACAGCAACACTACACTATAACCCTTGTTCAACAGCATCACTACACTATAACCCTTGTTCAACAGCAACACTACACTATAACCCTTGTTCAACAGCAACACTACACTATAACCCTTGTTCAACAGCAACACTACACTATAACCCTTGTTCAACAGCAACACTACACTTACTATAACCCTTGTTCAACAGTAACACTACACTATAACCCTTGTTCAACAGCAACACTACACTATAACCCTTGTTCAACAGCAACACTATAACCCTTGTTCAACAGTAACACCACTATAACCCTTGTTCAACAGCAACACCCTTGTTCAACACTATAACCCTTGTTCAACAGCAACACTACACTATAACCCTTGTTCAACAGCAACACTACACTATAACCCTTGTTGAACAGCAGCACTACACTATAACCCTTGTTCAACAGCATCACTACACTATACCCTTGTTCAACAGCATCACACTATAACCCTTGTTCAACAGCAACACTACACTATAACCCTTGTTCAACAGCAACACTACACTATAACCCTTGTTCAACAGTAACACTACACTATAACCCTTGTTCAACAGCAACACTATATAACCCTTGTTCAACAGCAACACTCAACAGCAACACTATAAACCTCTTGTTCAACAGCAACACTATATAACCCTTGTTCAACAGTAACACTACACTATAACCCTTGTTCAACAGCAACACTATAAACCCTTGTTCAACAGCAACACTACACTATAACCCTTGTTCAACAGCATCACTACACTATAACCCTTGTTCAACAGCAACACTACACTATAACCCTTGTTCAACAGCAACACTACACTATAACCCTTGTTCAACAGCAACACCACACTATAACCCTTGTTCAACAGTTCAACAGCAACACTGACACTATAACCCTTGTTCAACAGCAACACTACACTATAACCCTTGTTCAACAGCAACACTACACTATAACCCTTTGTTCAACAGCATCACTACACTATAACCCTTTGTTCAACAGCAACACTACACTATAACCCTTGTTCAACAGCAACACTACACTATAACCTCTTGTTCAACAGCAACACTCACTATAACCCACTAACAGCAACACTATAACCCTTGTTCAACAGTAACACTACACTATAACCCTTGTTCAACAGCAACACTACACTATAACCCTTGTTCAACAGCAACACTACACTATAACCCTTGTTCAACAGCAACACTACACTATAACCCTTGTTCAACAGCAACACTACACTATAACCCTTGTTCAACAGCAACACTACACTATAACCCTTGTTCAACAGCATCACTACACTATAACCCTTGTTCAACAGCAACACTACACTATAACCCTTGTTCAACAGCAACACTACTATAACCCTTGTTCAACAGCAACACTACACTATAACCCTTGTTCAAACAGCATCACTACACTATAACCCTTGTTCAACAGCAACACTACACTATAACCCTTGTTCAACAGCAACACTACACTATAACCCCTTGTTCAACAGCAACACTACACTATAACCCCTGTTCAACAGCAACATCACCCCCCTTGTTCAACAGTAACACTATAACCCTTTGTTCAACAGCAACACTACACTATAACCCTTGTTCAACAGTAACACCCCACTATAACCCTTGTTCAACAGCAACACTACACTATAACCCTTGTTCAACAGCATCACTACACTATAACCCTTGTTCAACAGTAACACCCCACTATAACCCTTTGTTCAACACCCCACTCAACAGCTACACTATAACCCTTGTTCAACAGCAACACTACACTATAACCCTTTGTTCAACAGCATCACTACACTATAACCCTTGTTCAACAGCATCACTACACTATAACCCGTTCAACAGCAGCACCCCACTATAACCCTTGTTCAACAGCAACACTACACTATAACCCTTGTTCAACAGCAACACATAACACCTAACAGCAACACTAACCCTTGTTCAACAGCAAAACTACACTATAACCTCTTGTTCAACAGCAACACCCCACTATAACCCTTGTTCAACAGCAACACTACACTATAACACTTGTTCAGCAGCAACACCTCACTATAACCCTTGTTCAACAGCAACACTACACTATAACCCTTGTTCAACAGCAACACCCCACTATAACCCTTGTTCAACAGCATCACTACACTATAACCCTTTGTTCAACAGCAACACTACACTATAACCCTTGTTCAACAGCAACACCCTTGTTCAACAGCATCATAACACCTTGTTCAACAGCAACACTACACTATAACCCTTGTTCAGCAGTAACACTACACTATAACCCTTGTTCAACAGCATCACTACATAACCCTTGTTCAACAGCAACACTACACTATAACCCTTGTTCAACAGCAACACTACACTATAACCCCTTGTTCAACAGCAACACTAAACTATAACCCTTGTTCAACAGCAACACTACACTCTAACCCTTGTTCAACAGCAACACTACACTATAACCCTTGTTCAACAGCAACACTACACTATAACCCTTTGTTCAACAGCAACACTACACTATAACCCTCTTGTTCAACAGCAACACTACACTATAACCCTTGTTCAACAGCAACACCCCACTATAACCCTCTGTTCAACAGCAACACAACACTATAACCCTTGTTCAACAGCAACACTACACTATAACCCTTGTTCAACAGCAACACCCACTATAACCCTTGTTCAACAGCATCACCCCACTATAACCCTTGTTCAACAGCATCACACTACCCTTGTTCAACAGTAACACTAACCCTTGTTCAACAGCAACACTACACTCTAACCCTTTGTTCAACAGCATCACTACACTATAACCCTTGTTCAACAGCACCACACCCCACTATAACCCTTGTTCAACAGCAACACTACACTATAACCCTTGTTCAACAGCATCACTACACTATAACCCTTGTTCAACACAACACTACACTATAACCCTTGTTCAACAGCAACACTACACTATAACCCTTGTTCAACAGCAACACTACACTATAACCCTTGTTCAACAGCAACACTACACTATAACCCTTGTTCAACAGCAACACTACACTATAACCCTTGTTCAACAGCAACACTACACTATAACCCTTGTTCAACAGCAACACTACACTATAACCCTTGTTCAACAGCAACACTACACTATAACCCTTGTTCAACAGCAACACTACACTATAACCCTTGTTCAACAGCAACACTACACTATAACCCTTGTTCAACAGCATCACTACACTATAACCCTTGTTCAACAGCAACACTACACTATAACCCTTGTTCAACAGCAACACTACACTATAACCCTTGTTCAACAGCATCACTACACTATAACCCTTGTTCAACAGTAACACACACTACACTATAACCCTTGTTCAACAGCAACACTACACTATAGCCCTTGTTCAACAGCATCACTACACTATAACCCTTGTTCAACAGCAACACTACACTATAACCCTTGTTCAACAGCAACACTACACTATAACCCTTGTTCAACAGCAACACTACACTATAACCCTTGTTCAACAGCAACACTACACTATAACCCTTGTTCAACAGCAACACTACACTATAACCCTTGTTCAACAGCAACACTACACTATAACCCTTGTTCAACAGCAACACTACACTATAACCCTTGTTCAACAGCAACACTACACTATAACCCTTGTTCAACAGCAACACTACACTATAACCCTTGTTCAACAGCAACACCCCACTATAACCCTTGTTCAACAGCAACACTACACTATAACCCTTGTTCAACAGCAACACTACACTATAACCCTTGTTCAACAGCAACACTACACTATAACCCTTGTTCAACAGCAACACTACACTATAACCCTTGTTCAACAGTAACACTACACTATAACCCTTGTTCAACAGCAACACACTACACTATAACCCTTGTTCAACAGCAACACTACACTATAACCCTTGTTCAACAGCAACACTACACTATAACCCTTGTTCAACAGCAACACTACACTATAACCCTTGTTCAACAGCAACACTACACTATAACCCTTGTTCAACAGCAACACTACACTATAACCCTTGTTCAACAGCAACACTACACTATAACCCTTGTTCAACAGCAACACTACACTATAACCCTTGTTCAACAGCAACACTACACTATAACCCTTGTTCAACAGCAACACTACACTATAACCCTTGTTCAACAGCAACACTACACTATAACCCTTGTTCAACAGCAACACCACACTATAACCCTTGTTCAACAGCAACACTACACTATAACCCTTGTTCAACAGCAACACTACACTATAACCCTTGTTCAACAGCAACACCCCACTATAACCCTTGTTCAACAGCATCACTACACTATAACCCTTGTTCAACAGCAACACTCACTATAACCCTTGTTCAACAGCAACACTACACTATAACCCTTGTTCAACAGCAACACAACACTATAACCCTTGTTCAACACAACACCCCACTATAACCCTTGTTCAACAGCAACACTACACTATAACCCTTGTTCAACAGCATCACTACACTATAACCCTTGTTCAACAGCATCACTACACTATAACCCTTGTTCAGCAGCAACACCCCACTATAACCCTTGTTAAACAGTAACACCACACTATAACCCTTGTTCAACAGCAACACTACACTATAACCCTTGTTCAACAGCAACACTACACTATAACCCTTGTTCAACAGCAACACTACACTATAACCCTTGTTCAACAGTAACACTACACTATAACCCTTGTTCAACAGCAACACTATAACCCTTGTTCAGCAACAACACTATAACCCTTGTTCAACAGCAATCACCCCACTATAACCCTTGTTCAACAGCAACACTACACTATAACCCTTGTTCAACAGCAACACTACACTATAACCCTTGTTCAACAGCAACACTACACTATAACCCTTGTTCAACAGCAACACTACACTATAACCCTTGTTCAACAGCAACACTACACTATAACCCTTGTTCAACAGCAACACTACACTATAACCCTTGTTCAACAGCAACACTACACTATAACCCTTGTTCAACAGCAACACTACACTATAACCCTTGTTCAACAGCAACACTACACTATAACCCTTGTTCAACAGCAACACTACACTATAACCCTTGTTCAACAGCAACACTACACTATAACCCTTGTTCAACAGCAACACTACACTATAACCCTTGTTCAACAGCATCACTACACTATAACCCTTGTTCAACAGCAACACTACACTATAACCCTTGTTCAACAGCAACACTCCACTATAACCCTTGTTCAACAGCAACACTACACTATAACCCTTGTTCAACAGCAACACTACACTATAACCCTTGTTCAACAGCAACACTACACTATAACCCTTGTTCAACAGCAACACTACACTATAACCCTTGTTCAACAGCAACACCTACACTATAACCCTTGTTCAACAGCAACACTACACTATAACCCTTGTTCAACAGCAGGACCACACTATAACCCTTGTTCAACAGCAACACTACACTATAACCCTTGTTCAACAGTAACACCACACTATAACCCTTGTTCAACAGCAACACTACACTATAACCCTTGTTCAACAGCAACACTACACTATAACCCTTGTTCAACAGCAACACCACACTATAACCCTTGTTCAACAGCAACACTACACTATAACCCTTGTTCAACAGCAACACTACACTATAACCCTTGTTCAACAGCAACACTACACTATAACCCTTGTTCAACAGCAACACTACACTATAACCCTTGTTCAACAGCAACACTACACTATAACCCTTGTTCAACAGCAACACTACACTATAACCCTTGTTCAACAGTAACACCCCACTATAACCCTTGTTCAACAGCAACACTACACTATAACCCTTGTTCAACAGCAACACTACACTATAACCCTTGTTCAACAGCAACACTACACTATAACCCTTGTTCA